>NC_140193.1:0-30000 GCF_965226575.1 Pagrus pagrus
CACTGGTCTTCAGGCTGGAAAGGGACCCTGTTGGGGGTGGCTATGGCAACAGTAGAGGCCATGGTGAGGGAGTTTGGTTGCTGTATGAGCGACATCGTGGTGGCAGTGGGACCGTCGGTGGGAGCGTGTTGTTTCACTCTAGAAAGAGATCAGGCGCTCGGCTTCAGCCACATCCACCCAGACTGTGTTCCTGATCCAGAGTCAGCCCGACCACACGTCAACATCCGCCTCGCCAACAGGTGAGAACAGTACCGTCACTGATCCAGAGTCAGCCCGACCACACGTCAACATTCGCCTCAACACCATTGACACCACAGATACTGTAACATCTCAGGCTGTAAAAGCTGGAGCGCCCCCATCAGGTGTGAGGCCACGCTGCCGGATAAACTGACCACATGTTATGTTCGTTTGGAGTTCTGATTGGCTGTCACACCTCCTCTATGTTAGTGCTCAACACCAGAGCCCCCAGAGATATTGGCCCTGCCCTTCATAGCTATGAGCCCCGCCCCCTGGAGGTGTGAGTCCCGCCCTTCATAGCTGTGAGCTCCGCCCCCCAGACTGCGCTCCCAGACATCAGGACTCTGAGGCTGTTTTCGAAACCACATACTACCGTACTGCCTACTACACACTGTATACTGCATACTGAATGTGGGATTCAGCATGCTGATTCAGCAGACCGACGCCGTTCACACCGCAGTATGCAGTAGCAAGTTTCCCAGAACGCATTTCGTGGCGACCGGCAGCGGTAGTTGTAAAACAGGCGCGCAGCTGTTTTATTTCCCGCTGCAGCGCTGTTAATATGTCACTTTATTAAGTTTTAATATGTTTTCATGTAGAAAGTAACCGTTCAGATCCCCAGTGTGCGGTTAGTTTACTCAGATGACGGCTGTTTAGTAATTTGCCTCGATGTTTTGGGAGAAGTGAAGCTCCAGAAGGAGCGGCTCGTCTCAGAGGCAGCAGCCCGTCTCCAGAGGTGTTCGGCCGGCCAACATGCGTCGTCGTCCCGGGGGAGACAGCAGGCCAGTTATCTTAACGCTAGAGGGAAGCTTCATGTCTGTAGTGGACAGTACACAGTACAGCGCTGTCTCTGGAGCTCTGTGTGTACAGACATCACCAAATATTAATTTAAAAAAAAATGTTTTAATTAACAAAGTTTTTCATTTCATATGTACAACAGCCTGGATTTCTATTGTACCTATAGCTTTCGTCACAATAGTCAGTAGCCTGTGACTGTACTTATGATATGTAAACGCTGTACTGCTCCGGAGTACGTGACAAGGACGTCATGATCCAGGCTCCAGCGCATTGCATTGTGGGAAACAGTAGGCAGAGTAGACTGGTCGGATGCATACTGGAAATATTTTCCGAATCAGTACGACATCCGGGAACTTTTCGCATACTACATATTGGCCAAATCAGTACGTACTAGCTGTATAGTATGCGGTTTCGAATACAGCCTTAGTGAAGAATGAGGACGACACCGCCGCCATCGGCCTAATTACAAACAACGATGAGAGTTCATATGGGGAGGAAATCAACAGAGGTGGGAATTGTGCAGTCATCAAGTCATCTCCATGCCATGTATTTGTTCTGCTCAGTCACTGAACCAGGTGCATTCACTAATTAGCTCACCTTCCTGGCTGAAGAGCTGTGCTGATCGGACTCAGCTGGTTTAGTGCATGAACAGAACAAATACATGGCATGGAGATGACTTGATGACTCCACAATTCCCACCTCTGGAAATCAACAATCACCAACTTTATAGTGAATATTATCTTTGTTAGTCTGTATTTGTTTATGTTCTCCACTCAGTGTGAGCTGTTAGCAGTTCCTGTTTGCAGGATGTAATAGATTACTTTGATACTGAAGAAAACTTAAAAACATGGCGATTCTCAGAGAGTCTGATGATTTCTAAGCAGAATTCTGGAGGTTTGTTCATATGAGATAATAAAAGTAATGATGAAATAATTGTTTGTAACCAGATCACCTCTTGGTCCTCAGGTTCCTCCTTCAGAGAGGAGGCGTCCTGTCTCAACACATCCATGACGACTTGATGACAGAGCGACCATGTGTGACGCCGTGCACTTCCTGTCAGCCTGAACACTTCTTCTCTCATCGCAGAGACGGACCTAACTTCGGCACTCAGGTGGGCTTCCTGTGGATCAAAGAGACAAAGGAACGGGCCCCGCCCCCGGACAGGTGAGCCCACCTGACAGGAGAGACTGCAGCTGATTGGACTGTCTAATAATCAGCAGGTAGAAACACCTGCAGACAGCTGGTGGGACCAAATCAAAACACTTAAACTTCAACTCACGCTGTTCTGATTGTGTATGTTGAATTTATTGATTGAATATGATGAATAATTAGTGCTCCACCTCTGTTCCAATCATATTAATGTTACAGTTCCAGCTGACTGAGTTTTAGTGAACGGACCAGATGAAGTTCAGCAGCTGCTGCTAATGAGCCTTAATGAGGTGTTCAGGTGCAGGCAGGAGACGTGGGAAATATGGCAGTTGTGGGTGAAACGTTCTCACCAACATTAACATTTGTATCCTAAATAAACATCATGACCTCTGAATTCAGTGTTCATCTCTGTGTCTGGTTGGTTCTGATTGGTTCTGAGGTTTTCACATCCTGAATATGAGAGAGACAGTAAAGTTCTCTGTGATTGGTTGACACATCCTGAAGTCACTTTCAAGGTTTTATCTGCAATCAATAAAGATTTTCTTCAAACAAACAGATATTTATACTTAACTTCAGGATGGGTGTAAAGATTGAAGCTACAGAAAAGATTTAGCAACAGTTTAGATTTAGGTGTGATTTAGATCAGAACGTTTCAGTCTCCATCTCAAAACTAAAACTGTAGATTTCTCTTAAATGTCCTGATGTTCAGTTTGTCTGTTGTGTTTGATGAAATACCTGCAGACGTCACACCGTCTGGATCTGATGTCAGTACTGGTGTGTAGACAGTCTGTACACCGAATGTGTGAAACGTGATGATTTAACAGAAGACAAACGGACGTCTGTGCGATCCAGACAGCATTTATTTGGACAAATGTCTCAGAGTTGATTTGTCTTAAAAAGCAGCCCTTTTTCTACAAAGAAAGAAACAATCAAGTCAATAAAGATCAATAAAATTTGTTTGATCGACGGACAACAGGAAACATCTGGACCATGTGGAGTTTAACTGAAGCCGACTTTAAGATTGGATTTAAAGAGAGTGAGTTCTGGACTCGGCTTCAGTCGTCTTCAATAAAATATCAGACAGGATCTCCTGCAGACAAACAACAGGGTGAAATGCCCCTTAAAATAATCTCAGTCTGATGACTAACAGTAAAGATGGACAGTGCATCAATAAAACTGTTCATATAAAACTTCCTGTTGACTCATTAAACAGAAACATAAAGGAGGTGGACGGACACAGGACGAGACGGACCGAAGACGGACTTTATAAATTAATAAAACACTCCTTCAACATTAAGGCCAGCTCTTCTTCACTGTTTTTAATCTAAACATAATCAAACCATGAAGGTAAACATGAACTAACGAGCTACAAGTAAATACAACAGAAGAAGAGAACACAA
Source organism: Pagrus pagrus (assembly GCF_965226575.1). Lineage (NCBI taxonomy): Eukaryota > Metazoa > Chordata > Actinopteri > Spariformes > Sparidae > Pagrus > Pagrus pagrus. The sequence continues at coordinate 3,585 of NC_140193.1, forward strand.
CATGTGAAGTGAGAACGCAGCTCAAAGATCCTGGTTATCGTTATCTGGATCTGTGGAGTCAAACGTCAGCTGCCTGCCGTCACACCGAGCTTCAACTCATCTGGACTGACTTCAGATAAAAAAACACTTTTCATCAGTCGTCTCTCCACCATCCATACACAACACACAGGCTGGACGTTAACAGGAAGTGATGATTAAAACAGGAAGTTCATTAAGAGGTTCACCTCCTGCTGACAAACCTCAGATGTCACCAATCGTTCCTCTTCAGGAAGTGAACAAACACATCAGAGAGTTGAGATGAACCTGTGACAACACGCTGACAGTGAACGCAGCCTCCTCCTCCACAGAGTCACTGACCACACACACAGACAGACAGACACACACACAGACAGACAGACAGACCAACAGTCACACACAGACACACACACACACAGACAGACAGACAGACACACACACACAGACAGACAGACAGACCAACAGACAGTCACACACAGACACACACACACACAGACAGACAGACACACACACACACACACACACACAGACAGTCACACACAGACTAGGGTTGTCAAAAGTATCGAAATTCAAAAAAGTATCGATACTAAAATGTTGTATCCGGATACGATACTCATTTTCAAAAGTATCGATACCCCCCCCCCCCCCCCCCCCACCGACGCCGAGCCGCCGACGCTGCGTCCTTCTCCCTCTCTGCCTTCACACACACACAGCAGCACCCTCCCCCTCACCGTGACGTGCACAAAAACAACAGAGCATGGCCGGTGCTGCTGCAGGAGGCCAAATCAACCAGTTTTGGTTGAAAATGAAAGGGGGAAAAGAATTGGAGGTATTTTGCCTTCGAGTCTAACGAGCACGGTAAGCGGAAGGACGTGGATAAGCCTGTGTGCAAACTCTGCTACAAGGCGGTGGCGACCAAGTCAAGTAATACTTCCAACTTCGCGAAACATCTTAACGACCGACACCCTGGCCTTTACAGTGAATTTCGACAAGTTAGTGTCTTTCGTTTCAAACTTATTACTGATGTTATCGTGGCCGGTGGCCCGCATTGTTGTTGGCCGTGTTATTATTAGCCATTAGCCGCAGCTAGCGATTAAAGGCTGACGTCACGTTAATGATTATAAACAACGCAAAAAAAAAAAAATGAATCGGGCATGCCCATATTACGTTAATAGACACAGTGTCAGTATACTAAGTTTACATAGATGTTGGTGACTGAAAAGTGTTATTTTCTCTGTTAAAGTCCCAGAATGAAGCAGAGAAAAGTCGACCTGCAACCAAACAGCAGCACACACACCGACTCTACCTGTGTGTGACCTATCTGTGTTTGACCAACACTGACAATATGATGCCAAGTCCCCAGAATATTTAACGTGTGGTTCTGTTAATTGTTACATGTTGTAACAGAGGTTATTTTTGCATTTTTCTCGTTAATAAAAGTATTTCTTTTAAATTTTGGGGTCTTTTTTTTTATCCTTGTGGTATCGAAAATGGTATCGAGTATCGAATATTTTCCTGAGTATCGGTATCGAGTTGAAAATTTTAGTATCGTGACAACCCTAACACAGACACACACACACAGACAGACAGACACACACACACAGACACACGCACACACACACACAGAGACAGACAGACAGACAGACATACACACACACAGTGTTTTAATTAAACTGTCCTGTAACAGTATATAATATCTAATGTTAAACTCTTTGATATGAAGCACCGTCAGATTCACTGAGACAACAGGTTGGTCTGAAAACTGAACCAAATCTTATCTACAGTATTAAATATTGAGGTCATTATGTTAAAATAAAATAAAGTTTGTTGAACTAGAATCTGTTTTCAGTCCTGTCAGGGTTTATATTCTCTCACATGCTTATTCTATCCTGATGTCTCATTCAGAGGAAGTTCACCGACCTTTCAACATAAAAGTACGATTGAAAACAAAGTGTAGTGTTATATCTGTCCAGACACACACAGCAACAGTTGGACCTGAAGTGTCCTGATGAATGGTACAGTCCACTTCCTGTCAGCAAGTAACTCCGTGATGTTTCCTCCAGGTTCACAGACGACAGGCAGCTGAAGTCTGATTCGCTTCATCATCGTCGTCTTCACATAGATCTGATCCAGAACAGATCAGAGATCAATACTCTTCTTCTTCAGTCACTGCAGCAGGAAGGAAACAGTCTGATGAAGCATCAGGAAGATCTGAAATCAGCTGCAGCTCAGACCAATCAGGAGACAGAGTCCAGCCCGTCTGAGCCATAGAAACGATCTGATTGGTTGTTGATGTTCCAGATGTTTTGCACCTGAATGAGGCATCGGTAAGAAACATCCCTGACAGAGAGATGAAGATACAGATGAGGAGGAGGAGGAGGAGAGGAAGGAGGAGGTCCTGAGGAACAAATGAAGAAAACAAAGAAGGATGAAGAAGAACTGAGGAAATGTGTCAAAGTGTCCAGCTACCTTTGTGTGTGTGTGTGTGTGTGTGTGTGTGTGTGTGTGTGTGTGTGTGTATCAGCTGCAGTTGCAGAGCAGCAGTCCGGCCAGCAGGGGGAGCAGGTTGATGAGCAGGAGCCACAGAGTGACGACCAGACCAGGAGAGCTGGAGCACGGGTCTGACACAACAAACAAACACAACATCAGACACATACACACCCGTCTGTAAACATGTGTTGACAGGTGACACTGACCAATGGGGTTACTCCTGGAGGTGTTGATGGGCGGGAGCTGGTGGGGGAGGGGGCAGTCATCACAGAAGTCGGTGCAGGCGGGACAGACCAGGACGCCGTTATAGACCCAGTCGTTGACTCTGACGCTGACACTCAGCAGCTGACCTTTACGGACACACAGGAAGGACCGATCCTGAATAAACACCACCAGACCCTGAGACGAGCAGGACACCTGGAGACATTAGGACAAGTTTAAAGACAGAGTCTGAGAAGAGCAGGACACCTGGAGACATCAGGACAAGTTTAAAGACAGAGTCTGAGAAGAGCAGGACACCTGGAGACATTAGGACAAGTTTAAAGACAGAGTCTGAGATGAGCAGGACACCTGGAGACATCAGGACAAGTTTAAAGACGGAGTCTGAGATGAGCAGGACACCTGGAGACATCAGGACAAGTTTAAAGACGGAGTCTGAGAAGAGCAGGACACCTGGAGACATTAGGACAAGTTTAAAGACAGAGTCTGAGATGAGCAGGACACCTGGAGACATCAGGGCTGTATGTATGAAGTGTATGAAGTGTATAAAGTGTATGAAGTGTATGAACTTCAAGATCGCAGCGCGTCCAGATGTAGCAGCCCGGCACTCTTCCAGTTTTGACTACTTTGTTTTTGTTGTGTTCTTTTTGTGTGTTTTTGCTAGTACATTAGCTGCCGCTCATGTACAGTACAGCAGAGCCGGTCTGCTAACAGCTGCGGATTATTATTACCTCTGCAATAAGGACAGCCACAACTGGGAATTCATACCCCCGGAGATCCGGTGCTCTCCCCCGTACACAGAGCTCATCACCCCCCCGCTAAGATGGCCAGGCGACAGCAGCACAGAAAGCAGAAGAGGGGTAAGAGGGGGGGCCTTCAAGCTAAGCTAAAGGCTAAACCCCATAAACCGGCCATCCCAAGCCTCTTTCTCGCCAACACCCGGTCGCTAAACAACAAAATGGATGAGCTGCGACTATGGATTACTTCACACAGGCTAAACCACTGTGTGATGGTAATGTCATGGTAATGGAGTTTACATCGGTCACTATCACAGCTGTTTATGTAACACCGCAAGCTAATGCCAGGTTAGCCATGGAGAAGCTACACCACTCCATTAGCCAACACCAGTCGGCCCACCCAGACAGCATTGCTATAGCGGCAGGGGACTTTAATCATGCCAACTTGAAGTCTGTCCTGCTGAAACTCCACAAATATGTGAACTTCCCCACAAGAGAAAATAACACTATGGATCAGGTCTACTGTAACATCTCCAAAGCATTCAAAGCCAGCCCTCTGTCACATCTAGGACTCTCAGACCATCTGTCTCTGTCTCTGATCCCAGCATACAAAACTCTCAGCTGTAGACAAAGACCAATTATGAAGACAGTCAAAGTATGGACTGCGGAAGCCACCTCAGCCCTGTAAGACTGCTTCGAGGACACAGACTGGGATGTTTTTGCTGAGGGGACAGACCTGGAGGGACACACGTCAGCTGTCCTTTCACACATAAACTTCTATGCTGAGACTTTTTCAGAGACAAAAACTGTTAAAGTGCTCCCCAACCAGAAACCGTGGTTCAACGGCAAGGTGAGAACCCTGCTCAGGACATGGGATTCTGCGTTTAAGTCTGGGGACATGCAGGCCTACAAACAAGCACGGTGAAGCCTGAGGAGAGGCATCAATGAGGCCAAACGCAGGTACAAGCAGCGCATAGAAGAGCACTTCAACAGCAACAACTCCAGAAGCATGTGGCAGGGGATAAAGACTCTGACCAGCTATAAGGACAACTACACAGCCACTAACCTCACAAATCGCACACTGCCAGACTCCCTCAACCACTTCTTATCTCGCTTTGACTGCTGGATTGCTGCTGACACACATCCGACACTACCAGGGAAGGTCAATGCCATTCAGCTGGACCAACATCAGGTCAGATCCACCCAGCGCAGAGTCAACATGAGGAAAGCAGCTGGTCCAGACAGAGTCACCAGCAGGAATCTCTAGGCCTGCGCAGACCAGCTAGCAGAGGTATTCACCACCATCTTCAACCTCTCGCTACTACAGTCTGCAGTCCCCACCTGCCTGAAGTCAGCAACCATCATACCAGTCCCAAAGAAAGGTACAGTGAACTGCCTTAATGACTATCGCCCAGGTGCTCTCACCCCCATAATTACCAAATGTTTTGAGAGAGTCATCCTCTCTCATATCAAATCTGCCATCCCTGCTGACCTGGACCAACACCAGTTTGCCTATCGAGCGAACAGGTCAACAGAGGATGCTGTCAACACAGCACTCCACACAGCCCTTACACACCTGGATCAGCCCAACATTACTATTTCATACAGTAATGAACTGTATGAAGTATATGAACTGTATGAAGTATACAATACATTACAATACAATAAAACTTTATTGTCCACCATCGTGGAAAATTGTCTTCGGCTCACCGTGAAAGAGATACACATTTCATTAAAAACAGTTAAATAAGGAAACAATTAAAACACAATTAATCATACAATAAATAAATAGAAAGAGAAGAAGCAGTTCATTGCTAGTGCCATTTAGGATACATTGAGAAGGTGGACAGCATTTGGGATGAATGATTTTCTAAATGCTCCCTTGGCCAGTGGGACTCTATAGCGTCTCCCGGACTTGAAGAGCTCAAATTGGTTGGTAAGAGGGTGAGAGCTGTCCGATGAGATTTTTCTGGCCTTCCTCTTTGTCCTTTCTGTGTAAATTTCTGTTAGTGGCTTTTGGGGTCGTCCCACTATTTTACTTGCCCTCGACACAATTTTGTTCAGTTTGGTTTTACATTTACAACTTAAAGTGTAACTAAACCCCCAAACCACTTGTTTCTGCTGAAAACAAATGTATTTGGGTATGAAGTAGTGTTGTTCATGTATTCTGGTCCAACTCTTGACATTTTAGTCAAAGTATTTCAATTTGGTGTATTTTGTTGTAAAAATGTAAGATTGACTGCCCTCTATGGGTTGAAACCCGGCTATTACAATCGAATTTTGCTATTGGCTGAGATGGAGGCATGGAGGCAGCTTACATCACGAGCCACCACTGTTCGCCCCGCCCCTCTGTGTGTGTTTTTGCATGTGTGAGTGTAGTGGGGGGGGGGGGGGGGGGGCCTCTGTTGGAGGCTGCACGGAGTGACTGGAAGTGTCTTAACCCCGCCCACAATTGAGCCCCGCCCACAATTAAGGCATTTTTTTAATTTCCAGCCCAGATGCACCTCAGCCAAAACCTAGGGGTTTAGTTACACTTTAAGTAACCAAACCAGACAGAGAGATGAAAGGTGAGCACGCTTTCTACATGTGTGGTATATACCAGGTCTAAAATCTTTTGGCTGACCCCCAGGCTGCTCAGCCTCCTCAGCAAATTGAGTCTCTGTGAGCATTTTTTCCAACACATAATCAGTGTTTCCTGTGAATTCAGCTGGCCATCGAGCACTGTACCCAGATATTTAAAGGTTTCGACAGTTTCCACAATTTGGCCATCAAGTGAGAGTGGCGCTGTGGAGAGCTCTTGGTTTAGGCAGAATATCACTTCTTTTGTCTTTGTCACATTGATTTCTAGTTTGCTCTGTGAGCACCATTCTTCGAGGTTCTTCACATAAGTTAAAAAACAAGTGTCATCAGGGGGGTCTGCAGTCTGTTGAAGGCCAACTAAGGCCATGTCATCAGCATATTTAATCAATTTCATGTTATGTTCATTAATACAAAATTCATTTGTGAAGAAAGAAAAAAGCACAGGAGAAAGAACACTGCCTTGTGGGCATCCTGTACTTAGGGTGAGCAAGTCAGACTGGGTGCCATTTACCTGCACCCTCTGAGGGCGGCATGAGAGAAAGTCCCTTCTCCATAGGATTAGAGTTCCTGAAATATCAAGTTCGACCAGCCTTTTCAGTAGAATAGATAGCTTCACAGAATTAAAGGCTGCACTGAAGTCTATGAATAAGACCCTTGCATACCCTTTAGGCCGTGACAGCTGCTTAGATATAGAATCTGTCAGTGTCAGCACAGCATCATCCGTGCCTCTGTTACTTTTACAGGCAAATTGCAACGGATCTAATCTATTAGTTAAGGTGGTGGTCAGGGTATCAGCTAGGACTCTTTCCATGGTTTTACAGAGATTGGATGTTATTACAACTGGCCGAAAATCTTCAAGTTTATATGCACCTGGCTTTTTTGGTATAGGCGTTATTATTGAGGATTTGCAGGGTGTTGGTACACCCGTCACTATAAGGGTTTTAAACAGCCGACTGAGTACTCCTTTTAGTTGGGGGGCACATATGAAGTGTATGAAGTGTATGAAGTGTTTGAAGTGTATGACGTATATGAAGTGTATGAAGTATATGAAGTGTATGAAGTGTTTGAAGTGTATGAAGTATATGAACTATATGAACTATATGAAGTGTTTGAAGTGTTTGAAGTGTATGAAGTATATGAAGTGTATGAACTATATGAAGTGTTTGAAGTGTATGAACTATATGAAGTGTATGAAGTGTATGAACTATATGAACTATATGAAGTGTATGAAGTGTATGAACTATATGAAGTGTATGAAGTGTATGAACTATATGAAGTGTATGAACTATATGAAGTGTATGAAGTGTTTGAAGTGTATGAACTATATGAAGTGTATGAAGTGTATGAACTATATGAACTATATGAAGTGTATGAAGTGTATGAACTATATGAAGTGTATGAACTATATGAAGTGTATGAAGTGTATGAACTATATGAACTATATGAAGTGTATGAAGTGTATGAAGTGTATGAAGTGTTTGAAGTGTATGAACTATATGAAGTGTATGAAGTGTGTGAACTATATGAAGTGTATGAACTTTATGAAGTATATGAACTATATGAAGTGTTTGAAGTGTATGAACTATATGAAGTGTATGAAGTGTATGAACTATATGAAGTGTATGAACTATATGAAGTGTATGAAGTGTATGAACTATATGAAGTGTATGAAGTGTTTGAAGTGTATGAACTATATGAAGTGTATGAAGTGTATGAACTATATGAACTATATGAAGTGTATGAAGTGTATGAAGTGTATGAACTATATGAAGTGTATGAAGTGTTTGAAGTGTATGAACTATATGAAGTGTATGAAGTGTATGAACTATATGAACTATATGAAGTGTATGAAGTGTATGAAGTGTTTGAAGTGTATGAACTATATGAAGTGTATGAAGTGTATGAAGTGTGTGAACTATATGAAGTGTATGAACTTTATGAAGTATATGAACTATATGAAGTGTTTGAAGTGTATGAACTATATGAAGTGTATGAAGTGTGTGAACTATATGAAGTGTATGAACTTTATGAAGTGTATGAAGTATATGAAGTGTATGAAGTGTATGAAGTGTTTGAAGTGTATGAAGTATATGAAGTGTATGAAGTGTATGAAGTATATGAACTATATGAAGTGTTTGAAGTGTATGAACTATATGAAGTGTATGAAGTGTATGAAGTGTTTGAAGTGTATGAACTATATGAAGTGTATGAACTTTATGAAGTGTATGAACTATATGAAGTGTTTGAAGTGTATGAACTATATGAAGTGTATGAATTATATGAAGTGTGTGAACTATATGAAGTGTATGAACTTTATGAAGTATATGAACTATATGAAGTATTTGAAGTGTATGAACTATATGAAGTGTATGAATTATATAGGGCCCTAGGATTTCCGCGATCATGGAATCGCGGACGGAATTGCGGAATTGGCCGATTAAAACGGAATCTATTTTTTAATGCGGAATATCGCGGAATTTGACATAATTTCACTGAAACGCTGTTTTCGTGTAGAAGAGGAACGTATGTCTGGGGAAAACTGCACGGAGGGAAGCAAATCTGGGCACAACAAGCCCCCTCCACAGACTGAGCCCCTCCCCCTTCAAAACAATGTAAGCATGGCGAAGCGGCCGCCCACGGCTCTGTCTTCGTCGGCGAAAAAACTGACAAACTTGACATTAACCCCTCAGTACAGAGCCGAGCAGTTCCTGAACGACTTGGTTGTGTCCTTCATCTACTTCCCAGTCAGCTCAGTTGATTGTGAGCGGAGCTTCAGCAAATAGAAAAACTCTTCTCACAGACAAGAGAGAGACACTAACTGAACTCAACACAAAGAGGCTGGCAATCGTGTATTTCAATGGTGATGTCGCTGATAGGTGGGAAACTTGAAGAGAGAGTAGCTCACAAGGACTAACTAGTCCTACAGCTTAAATAACTTGTTTAAGTTACTTTTGAAGAAGTTTAAAATGTTTGGTTGTTGTTTAATGACAAGTCAACTAAAGTTTCATTACTTGCTGCTTGTTTTTGATGGACTTTAATGTACTGTACGTACAGTATTGAGGAAATGTGTTGTTCGTCACCTCAATAAATTTAAGTTAATTTCTATTTAATTTGTGTACATTTTAGTCATTTACATTAAAAAAAACACTGATTTTGGTGAACTGTATGAAGTATATGAACTGTATGAAGTGTATGAAGTATATAAACTGTATGAAGTATATGAACTGTATGAAGTGTATGAAGTATATAAACTGTATGACGTATATGAACTGTATGAAGTATATGAACTGTATGAAGTGTATGAAGTATATAAACTGTATGACGTATATGAACTGTATGAAGTATATGAAGTATATGAACTGTATGAAGTGTATGAAGTATATGAACTGTATGAAGTGTATGAAGTATATGAAGTATATGAAGTGTATGTATGTAAACTGGACCTTGTAACATCCGGAGCCCCAGTCAGGATAGGTCATCTTCCTGGTGCACTGCTCCATGACGAAGGCTGACTTCTGGTACAAACATACAGAGTCTGGTCCATACTGCTCTGCTCCGTAGTTCCTCCACCAGTCTGAACACACACACACACACACACACACACACACACACAGTTACTGACAGTATGGCAGTGAGTTCAGAGTTCATCTTTCAGCAGTGAAACTTTAGTCTCATTTTACGTTTGTATTTTTTCTGTCTTCTGAGTGTGTTGCTGCTCCAGCTGGTTCTCATCCAGTCACCTGAGCAACATGGTGTTGAGGTGTCAGTATATTGTATATAATCAGTGTCATAGTTACCTGGCTGGTTCCCAGACTGACACACCTGGGCTACTGTCGTTACCTGGCTGGTATTCAGGTGTGTCAGTATATATTACCTGTAGTATAATAGTTACCTGGCTGGTTCTCGGTCACTCTGCAGTACGAGTTCCTCTGATATTCTCCACTCAGGTGCCAGCTGAACTCCTGACTGAAGGGACAGAAGTCGGCGATCTCCACAGCACCACCGAAGAACGACAGCTGATCAGCTGATACATCAGGTATCCTCTCAAAGTACTGACACACACACACACACACACACACACAGTAACATACAGAGTACACACAGTAGATTACAGTATCAGAAGGCTGCAGTTTGTACAGTTTACAGTGGAATAGATGTGACAGATGTATGTCCTGTCTGTCTGTCCTGGTAGAGAGATCCTCCTCTGTGGCTCCTCCTCATATATATTAGTCTTCCCTGATGAAGGTGTTTTGGAGAGTTTTCTGCCTCCACTGTTACGGTGTTACTCTCTCATCCAGGTGTTTCTCAGGCACTTCTCAGCACTTTGAGCTGTCCGAGAGGACTGGAAATGCAGACCATTTACCTTTTAAAGAGTGTGTGTACCTGGTACTCCAGCGGCAGCTCCTGAGGATATCTCTGAAGGTTACAGACGGCCACAGCCAGCTGGTCCTGTCTGCAGGTGAGCTGCAGAGGAGATGCTCGCACCGTGTCACAGAACGGAGTCACAGTGTGACGTCTGCAACAACACACACATTACAATACTACAGGTGTGGTACAACACACACACCAAACACACTACTGGGCTGTATGAGCTTCAAAATGTTTAAACACAGCTGACGTCACTTTCACCAGTTACAGTAAAAAAACACCTCGTATCAGCCGAGATGTCAGATGTCAGAAACACAATCAGCATTTAGATAAATGTCAGTGTGGACAGACACTCCTCAGACTAACCCTCTGATAGTCTGCCTGATCCTCCTCAGACTGCCTGACCCTCCTCAGACTAACCCTCTGATAGTCTGCCTGACCCTCCTCAGACTAACCCTCTGATAGTCTGCCTGATCCTCCTCAGACTGCCTGACCCTCCTCAGACTAACCCTCTGATAGTCTGCCTGATCCTCCTCAGACTGACTGACCCTCCTCAGACTAACCCTCTGATAGTCTGCCTGGGTCTTTCATTGTCTACAAACACCTGATGTGAACAGCAGTGTTAAACAGTGTGACTGTGACCTCTGACCTCTGTCTCTGGCGGTCCATCCAGAACTTGCAGCTCTTCATGACAAAGTCACAGCCGAGGCCGCGGCCCCAGTCCAGCCTCTGGGCCAGGCTGTAGTTGGCCCGGTACCAGCCGCTGTCCTCCATGATGGCCAGAGTTAGCCGAGAGAACACCCGGTTCTGAGTGTGGGAGCCCGTCATCGCCTCATTCTGATGGAGGAGGAGAAATATTAGAAACAAGGAGAAACTCAAACTTTTGTCTGCAGTTAAACATAATAAACAGTGTTCACCTCCAGCAGTCTCTTCTCCCAGTGGTTCAGTTCTGTCCCCGTCCCTCCCTGGTTCTCCAGCTCCATCCCCTCCAGGATGGGACAGTTAAAATGTGTGCGAGCCTCCTCCTAGAAACAGACACAAGACCACATTCAGCTCCGTTAAATACTGTGAGAACAACTAAAGACTGTTTCACTATCAATTAATCTGACACTTATTCTCTCTGTTAGTCATTTAGTCTATGAGTTATTACAAAAGAGTTAAAATGTCTCCAAGCCACACGGAGGAGCACATACAGCTCCGTCAAATCCTGTGAGAACAGCTGAGGAGTTTATTATTCTCCTCTAGAGTTAGTTTACTGTCACATGTCGGGGGGAAACCTCCCTTCAGATAAATAAACGTGTGTATCCATGTTGAAAGTGATTCTCACCACGACTCGAGGCGTGACGAGGACGTGGACCTGGTGTCGGACCATCTCTCCTCCTCTGATGTCCCACAGCCTGCTGACCCTCCTGATCACTGCCTCACTCCACTGATACAGACCCAGACTGACACACACACACACACACACACACACACACACACACACAGTGAATTCTCATATTAAAGCCAGTATTCAGATAATAACTGCTGAGTCATGTTGAACTCTCCACTCTGCTGCTCTCATTTACTATCATTAATCTCCCTGTCTTACTGCTGACTGAACTGAATTCATTATGTTTTAAACTCATTAAACTAGATGAATCTACAGCGTGTTTTCTTGTTTCACTAAACTGCAGTTTAAATTTAAACTGTCTCTGTACCAACATGTGAGGGAACCACACTCATCTCAGCAGACTGAGAAGGTCTCTGATCAGGTGGAGTCTGACATCACCTCTCGTTGAAGGCGGGTAGGCCGCTGGCGAAGCGAGGAGTCAGAGGTTTACCATCATCATCATGGTAGAAGGCAAACAGGCCCGCTGAGAACCCCTGGTGGACGGAGGAGGAACCACACTGACTTCATTTATACAGAAATCAGACAGTCTGTTCTCAACATGGTTAACATGGATCACTACAAAATATCAAGAGGAGAAAATAATTTACATGTGTGGCATCAATACTTGTATAAACTGCATATTAAAATCTACTGAGGGTGAATCCAGCTCCATGTGTGATGTGACAGGAGATTAGACATGTGACCACACTGACCAGAGCGTGGATGATCTCATGTTTGACGGTGGACAGCATCCCTTCAAACTCCTGAGGCTGAGACGAGATCATAGTGGGACACAGGTTGGCGTAGCCCGCTATCGGTCTGAAGGACAGGTGAGACAGTTACAACTTCCTGTCAGCTAGTATCATTATAATAATTAGGGTGACATGATGATGACAAGTGATACGTCACCAGTCTACAGGTGTGCTCCTCACCTGTCCAGCTCTGCCTCCAGCTGGCAGTAAGCAGCGTAGGCCACGATGTTCTCCTGTCCACAGCGCTCGGTGGTGATCCCGCTGACGTACAGCACAAAGTCTGACCCTTCAACTCCAGGACCATCAGGGGGCCCCAGAGGGCCACAGGACTTCCCTGATTCACTGCACACCTTACATTGCTGAGAGAGGAGGTCACAGAGGACAGGTGTATCAGAGGGACTGAGTCTGAAGGTCAACTCCTCCACAGGGACAACACACAAACCTTCTCACATTATAATAAATCAGAAATCACCTTTACATTCTGTATTACAAGATTCATAAATTCAGCAGGAAGCAGAAGAAGAGATGACACAACTATTATTAGCTCCTGCACAGCGTCTACGTGACCCACAATGACATTAACATCCAGTATTAACCTTCTTTTCTCTACTCCTCTGCCTCAGGGTCAGGACTCTATCATCACTGAGCTCCACATAAATGGTTAAACATGGAGATCCTTCACTGGTTCAACACACACTTCAGCAGCAGGAGATCTCTGGCAGGCCCTCCTGTCCTGGTGTGTCCCACAGGATCAGTCTTTGTATATGTAGTCATATTCTACAAATGAGCTTATTGTTTTTATTGTCTTTATTATGTATCAGTCTGTGACATCTGCTCCATAAAGACTGGACATTAATAAACATTACAGATGTTCAGCAAATAAACCTGTCCCACATCATGTCTTTAAAGCAAAGTTTGACCACAAGAGGGCACAAAAACACATTCAAAGCATTTTGGTCCAGACTAAATTATCTCAACAGCTATTGGCTGTCCTGTCCCGTCCCGACCCGTCCTGTCGGACTTTCATGGCTCTCCGACAATGAATCCTAATAACTGTGGTGATCCTCTTTTTCACCCTCACCCTCATCAGGTCAACACACTAATGTGTCCAATACTTTGGTTTATGACTTTATATATATATACTAAAAGAATACCTGCAGAACTGATGACATCACATCACATCAGCCTCAGCTGGACTCTGTGTGCACTGACAATTAGCTCTTATTAGCATTATTTTACTTATTAACGATTGTTTTTCTTTGCACGACATTTGTCTGGTATCTTATTTTGTGGATCACCTCGTAACTACAAATAAACGTTATTACTGTCTGTGGCCGGTCCTGACCTGCAGGTGGTGCTGTGGGACGATGACGGGGCCACAGCGGGTGACGTCTGCACAGGCGTCCTGACAGTAACGATGAGGGTCATCTCTCTTCCTCAGGTACTGGTTGGTGGCACATTGTCTGAGACGACAGGGACAACGAGGACTGCTGTTAATGAACTCTGTGACGTTGTTACAGAACAAACACACAGTTTCAGCTCTGATCATCATAAATAAAAGCATTTATTAAAAGATGTTGCACCTTTAAGAAATGTCAGCTGTTAGAAACTAGAGGATCATAAAGGCTTCTCAACATCACCTCCAACTCTTCATGTCTTCAGTGAGGTTCACAACATCCACAGGGGAAACCAGACACTGAGACTCATCATATAACTATTTACTAATGATTTATTGATTATTGATTATGATCTTGCTTTCTTCATTCACATTGTATACCAACGACTGTGTCAGTTCTGAGCCAAACCAATTCATAGTAAAATTTTCTGATGACACTGTCATTTCATTCGTCATTCCAAAAATACAAATTTAAGTGTTCACCAAACTGCGGTTGACAAGTTTGTCAACTGGTGTGATGCGCACCTGCTACATATTAACACAACCAAAACTGTAGAGATGCTGCTCGATCCTAGATCAGTTGGTGACCAAAGCCCTGTGGCCATCCATGGCCAAGACATGAGCAGGTGGAAACCTTTAAGTACCTGGGAGTGTATGTTGACAGCGACTTGAGCTGGCGCACACAGGTGGCCAATGTCTGTGCCAGAATCCATCAGCGTCTTCATTTCTTACGTAGGCTCAGATATTTGGAGTCTGTAAAAATATTATGTTCATTTTCTACAGAGCGACAACTGAGTCAGTCCTCCGTTATGGTATCACCAGCTGGTTTGGTAATTTAACAGTTAAATCTAGATCTGAGATTTCAAGCCTAGTCAGAACTGCAGGCAAGATTATGGCAATAATACCCCCCTTAATCCACAGGACCTTTTTGAGCAGGCGACTATCAGACAGGCAAATGCCATTTTATCAGACAGTGCTCATGTGTTGAACTGTGAATATGCTCCTCTGAATTCTGGGAGGAGATATCGGCATCCCTTGTGCAGGCACAATCGATACAAACAGTCCTTTGTTCCTGTATCAACCAAGCTTCTTAACAGCCAGAAATGAATGTGATGGTTCTGTATATGTATATGAACATATGTGTATACATGTGTATATGGAAATGAATGTACTTTCATGACTCCAGCCAGTGTATATGCGCATGAATGGATCAATGAATGAATGCTGTGATAGAGTGCTGGGATGTGTGACTGAACCTATATTTATGACAGAATGAATGTTGTGGTAGGCTGACATGGTGTTATGTGAGGGTGATGTGAGGTGATGTGATGCGAATGCTCATGTGAATGCTTGTGTGGATGTACATTTATGGCAGTTTATGTGTAGGATTGTCCAGTGTTAGTCTGTGTCTATTCCACCACTGTCTTGAAACCTGATGTACGTTTGTGCTGCATGTTGTTTTTTTTGTATGTCATTTTTGTGCTGCAACTTCTTCCCTATCTCCGAGACAAATTTCTCCCCCGGAGACCAATAAAGTAACCCCTACTCACACTTACGAACTCAAACAAATGTCTTAAGTCTGACTGCACAGACTCTCCTGTGAGAGTGTTTGACCTGAGGAGAAACTGTCTGTCTGTACACAACTCCAACAACTCGACAGATAAAAGTGATGGATGAGACATGAATCAGTCACACGAGTACAGATCCGTTCACACGAGTGTTCCCTGCACGAGGCTCCCTGTGTGTCTCTAACACAGAAACCAACAGGTAACTCACCTGCTGAGCAGCACAGGCCCCACCCTCCTCCTCACACTGAATGCTCTCTGCAGGTAATCAATGGCCTGAGGAAACAGCTTATCCTGAGGACACACACACACACACACACACACAGTTTCACTGATTGATTGGGTATCCCAGCAGTGATGTCAGGATGTGTGGAGTTACAGATCTGCATCACTGCAAAGAGCTGAGAGCTAAAACTACATGTAAGCTCAAAACAATTCAAGAACAGCAGCAACAACAACAACAACGGGCTGGCTGGATGTTTGAGCTGCAGTTCCTCTGATGGCCACTAGAGGCTGCCAACAACCAC
Organism: Pagrus pagrus; assembly: GCF_965226575.1. Lineage (NCBI taxonomy): Eukaryota > Metazoa > Chordata > Actinopteri > Spariformes > Sparidae > Pagrus > Pagrus pagrus. Next base: position 19,606 of record NC_140193.1, read on the forward strand.
AATTAAACTGCTGAAATCATCATACGAACCTTTAAACTGTCTAGAAATACAAATTCTCTAAAAGTTGGATCTAAACTTAAGAAAAAAAAAACAACCTCTGTATTAAGATTTTAGCCTGTAATGTTCCTTGTAGAGGTTTTTTTTGTAGTGTGCACACATGCAAGTTATGGTCATGTTAATCCTTCATGGTTTCCTGGATGAAAGTCATCTTCTTCTCTGCCTTTACTGGCTCATCTCTGTGATTCTGGCTCATTACTGCCCCCTGTAGAGCAGGAGGACATTAGAAACCTCTGACAGGACTGAGGCGTGTAGGTGCTGTACTCTCAGGTGTTCCTCACCTTCACCAGCCTCCTCTTGTCAGCAGGAAGTCTGTGGAGAGAGACGGGAAACATCACTGACGTCATGGCTTGTATAACTTTAACCATTAACTGTCAGTTTCTGGTGACCATGATGCTGTGACCAGCTGATATATACTGTATGTCTTTATATATATGTTTATATTTGACTGAGCTGCTGCAGGTCTCACTGGTCCACGCTGTAGTCGTAGATGATCTTTATCTTGAGCTGTAGGTCATCAGGAGAGCTTCTTTTAGTCAAACGTTCAGGCTTCAGGTGCACATGATGGACCACCTGAAACACACAAACACACGATGGGAGACATTTAGACAGACTGAGCGGTTTGACATGTATTAACACTCCAGGTTCAGGCTGGGTAACATTTCACTGAGACGTGGTGAGCTGAGTTCTGCAGGGTTGAAACTTTTTGGTCCTTTTTTAATCTAGTTCAACTTGTTATGATAAAATCCAATACTGGTTTTTGCTGAAGGTATTTTTCAGTGTATTGGTGATGAGTGACTGTCAAAATATTCTTTATCATTATTATTATTATTATTATTATTATTATTATAACTATTATTATTATTATTATGATTATGTGTGTTTTGATCTACTTTTGGCGCAATTTAGTGTTAAATATAAACGAGTGTTTTAAACGTGCTTTTATTGTGAAGTACCCCACCCGGAAGTGTTCTTGCGGCTGTTGCTAGGGGAAACAGACAGGATAAAGGTGAAGAGTTCAGACTGATTAATAAACACTTTGACACTTTGTTCCTGACAGAAGCTGTACAACACGTTTCACACATTAAGCCTCTGAGTAGCAGCTTAGCTTCTTCGGCTAACGGTGTTGTAAACCTCACGAGGGCAGCTGAACGTGTCAGTGTTGATGTCACACGACTCGTTATTCACATTGGACCGTTATGGCGGTTAGCTACAGTGAGTGTGCTACAGAGAGTGTGCTACAGAGAGTGTGCTACAGTGAGTGTGCTACAGTGAGTGTGCTACAGAGAGTGTGCTACAGTGAGTGTCACATACAGTCATTTCTCAGCTCACTTAACAGACGCGTTAATTAGCCACCACAGCTAACGTGCTAGCTAGCTCAGCCCCAGCTCTGTCGCTAGGTCAGACCGGGGCTCACCTCGCTAGGAGCGGGGGCTAGGTGTTTGCACGTCCCGTGGCAGCTCGCTACCATAGCCAGGATGGAGAAGATGAGGGCCGAGCCGAGGAACCGGGACACGGACGGCTTGCCATCCCCGCTCAGCCTCGGCTCCATCCTCCCACCGGCCCGGTCAGCGGGGCTCGGCAGCCCGACGTCAACAGAACCTCCGTCGGCCCGGTCCGCTCGGTACTCGTTTCATTCATCGCTCGCAGGCTGAATCACAACATGTTAACATCCCGCAAAAAGTCCCGACGGCAAACAGAGAAGAGAAGAGCCCGCAGGAGGAGAAACACCGGCTGGCAGAAGGTAAAATCTCCTGGTTTGGTACCGGGAGTCAGCTGAGAGCGGACCGGAAGAGACGAAGATCGTCTGTCCGCGAGAGGCGTCGCTCAGAGGAACATTTCTGTACAAAAACAGGCACAGGGCTACAAAGATCGTCTATTAACAGGAGCAGTCACTCAGCCCGGGTTTCTCTCTGCCTCTTGTCATGGTTGGATTTATCCGCTAGGGGGCGCCGGGGTATTTTTTCTGCCCCAAACAGCTGTGGGTGATTTTTTAAATAAATAAATGACACATGTTCAACTGAAACCCACAAAGACACAAAACAAAACTGAACAAAAAAACTTCTGTGTCGATAAAGAAATAAGATTATAGATGAGCAGCATCCATAAAACATCACCTGTGAGTATGATGAGTGCTGTTGGTGAGGATATGGAGATGGATATATATCTTTGAACACTAAACACATTTGAACACACTCTTAAATTTAACTGATAAATCTATAAACAATCGTTAATGTTGATCATATAGTCATAGTCCATTAACACAACGTATAAACTCTTCTTCTGTATTGGTGCAGGCTTCTGACTTCCTGTGTGTGATGCTCGTTCCCACACTGACAGACAGACACTAAAACTTAATTAACTTCAGAAATGGGGTAAACGTGATCAGTTGTGTTTGTTCCAGTTTAGCTGAATGTTGAAGCCTCTGATGGTGAAAGAAAGGAGGCTCTGTGTCTGTCTGACCAGCTTCATCCTCCTGTCGACCCACTCCTCTTCTTCTCTGCTCCAAAAGAGTGTTAGTTAATATCCTGTTCAGTCGCTGAGTCCAGTTAAATTACATTGTGTTCTGCTGACTGACAAAAAATTAATCAGCAACATATAAAGTTGAACTGCACAGAAGTCATTCAGTAGTTGCTCTGCTGCCTGTAGCGTCTGGTTCAGATGATCCTGTAACATGTTTCATTTTGAGTTTCTGTGTATTTGTATTGATGTCTGTATACTTCAGTATGTATGTGTAGATGTTTGTATACTTCAGTATGTATGTGTAGATGTTTGTATACTTCAGTATGTATGTGTAGATGTCTGTATACTTCAGTATGTATGTGTAGATGTTTGTATACTTCAGTATGTATGTGTAGATGTCTGTATACTTCAGTATGTATGTGTAGATGTGTAGAATAACGGGGTGTTCCTGTCTCTGTTGTGGTTTTTGACTTTTTCAGACACAAATGAGAAAATCAGCAGCACATTAAAAAGTTCTGGAAACCACCAGAACACAAGACTTCAAAACATTGTTGTAGAGTTCTGGTGGTTTTCAGCTGCTCTTTCATGTGTTTCCTCTCAACTGAAAAAAAGTCCACCAGATTCTCCTGAAAGTGGATCACTGTGTAAACGTGTTCACATGTTTCATATGTTAAAGGAATAACACATGTATGAAGAAGATCCACTCACATGTCTGTACAGTTAATATGAGCTAGGTTAGCTTAGCATAAAGTCTGGTAACAGGGGCAAATGGCTTACCTCATATTTAACAAACATGACAGTAGTGGTGGAAGAAGTACTCAGACCACAAAGTACAAACACTCAATACAAGTAAAAGTCCTGCATTTAAAATCCTGCTTCGCTCAGTTTCAGTCAGAAGCATCATCAGAGAAATGCTCTCTGAGTATTACTAAAGTATTTTTACTTTTGATACTTGATACGTATATTTGATGCTAATACTTTGAATACATTCAGCAGTTGAAGTAAGGTTTTTACATGCATGAGTTTTATAGAGTATTAGTGCGGTGTGGTGGTAGTAGTACTGCAGTGCTTGATGGACAAAAACAGAATCATGAATCTCTGATCAGGAACAGAAAACAAACTTTATTTCAACATGAGCATCATATTCTGTAGATTATGTGTTTCTAGTGGTTTTCTGTGTTTGTGCTTCCTGCTGGATGGAAAATAAGTGTCATCGGATCCTCTGTGTTCATATTCTGCCATCTACAAATTACAGTGTAAGATTTCCTCCATTTTTCTGTGTTGGCAAATCAGATTAATTCTTGTCTGTAGATTCAGAGCAGCTCCAGTTTGATGATGAAAATCTTAGCACAGGAAATCTCTCTGTGTCCACATGGAGGTTATCATAAAGATCATCACAGGAGAGATTCAACAACATGGAGACCAGCTCCAATACAAAAAAAAGTCAGTCCCTGCCAGCAGAACATGACTGATGTCCTCAGGTCTCATCACATGATCACCTGCTCACTTCTGATTGGTTCTAAAGCGAGTTCATGGGTCTGAGTTGACTGCTCACACCACAGAACCAAAGTGAAGCAGGGAATCATGGGATACCTCACCTGTCTGTGAGTCTGTCTGTGGACTCTGGAGGGAGGAAGAAGAAGACGAGGAAGCAGCAGTGGAGACGAACAGATCATTGTCTGGTCCCTCTGAGTCCTTTTCTCTCCGCCCGTCTTCCTTTCCACTAGCCTCTCGCCGCGGTTCCTCCTCCTGTTGTTGCTCCTCCTCCTGTTCCTCCTCTTCCTCCTCCTGCAGGGCGGTGAAGCGCTCCACCACACAGTGAGCTGTCAGTCTGGCCTCAGGGTCATGATCCCAGCACTCTGTGATGGTGGAGCAGAACACACTCATCCCCTGGAGGACAGAGGACACTTAGAGTCAGACAGCAGACAACATGAATTCTGGGTAACAATCTGAGCTTCTCAGTCTATATGTGTCTGTGTCTATTTGTGTCTGTATCTGTATATGTATCTGTCTCTGTCTGTATCTGTATCTGTATCTGTCTGTATCTGTATCTGTCTGTATTTGTGTCTGTATCTGTATCTGTATCTGTCTGTATCTGTATCTGTCTGTATCTGTATCTATCTGTTAGGGTTGTCACAATACTAAAATTTTCAACTCGATACCGATACTCAGGAAAATATTCGATACTCGATACCATTTTCGATACCACAAGGATAAAAAAAAAGACCCCAAAATTTAAAAGAAATACTTTTATTAACGAGAAAAATGCAAAAATAACCTCTGTTACAACATGTAACAATCAACAGAACCACACGTTAAATATTCTGGGGACTTGGCATCATATTTTCGTTGTTGGTCAAACACAGATAGGTCACACACAGGTAGAGTCGGTGTGTGTGCTGCTGTTTGGTTGCAGGTCGACTTTTCTCTGCTTCATTCTGGGACTTTAACAGAGAAAATAACACTTTTCAGTCACCAACATCTATGTAAACTTAGTATACTGACACTGTGTCTATTAACGTAATATGGGCATGCCCGATTCATTTTTTTTTTTTGCGTTGTTTATAATCATTAACGTGACGTCAGCCTTTAATCGCTAGCTGCGGTTAATGGCTAATAATAACACGGTACTTTTGAAAATGAGTATCGTATCCGGATACAACATTTTAGTATCGATACTTTTTTGAATTTCGATACTTTTGACAACCCTACTATCTGTATTTGTGTCTGTATCTGTATTTGTGTCTGTATCTGTATCTGTCTGTATCTGTGTCAGTCTGTATCTGTATCTGTATCTGTCTGTATCTGTGTCAGTCTGTATCTGTATCTGTATCTGTCTGTATCTGTGTCAGTCTGTGTCAGTCTGTATCTGTATCTGTATCTGTCTGTATCTGTATCTGTATCTATCTGTATTTGTGTCTGTATCTGTATCTGTATCTGTCTGTATCTGTATCTGTCTGTATCTGTGTCAGTCTGTATCTGTATCTGTATCTGTCTGTATCTGTATATGTCTGTATCTGTCTGTATTTGTGTCTGTATCTGTCTGTATTTGTGTCTGTATCTGTATCTGTCTGTATCTGTATCTGTATCTGTCTGTATCTGTGTCAGTCTGTGTCAGTCTGTATATGTATCTGTCTCAGAGGCGGGCTGTACTATTAGGCAAACCAGGCATTTGCCTTGAGCCCTTTTGGGGCCCCCAAATTGCCCTCTTTATATTTTGTCCCCATATTTATTGTTTTTATAAAAATCTCTTCACAATAGTAGCATAGGGATGTCTAATTTGATCAATTACTCATGTTTTGACAGTCTTTCTGCCAACCGTGCACCCCCCTTCAGTCTGCACTACATGGACTATTCCATGTTACGCATCACGCTCATCACACTGCACATATGCGGAAATGATTACGGCGTAAAATCCAAAACAGTAAATAGCGGTAAGAGAGAGAGAAGAGATAAATCGAGAGAAATGAGGCAAATATATGAAAGTGGGTCACAGAAAAAGAAGAAGAGGGACCAAAGGCAGGAGTTTATTTCAAAGCTGCGAAAGCTATCGAGCTTTTTTACAGGTCTGGCGGTGGCAGCGCCACATTCAGTTAAATATTACATTACTGTAAAAAATGGTCATTTCTTTGTGTAGTGCATATCACGCACAGCCCTGTATGAAATAATTAACAGTTGCATGAAAGCTAAGGAAAATATTTGCTTCTGGTGAGCTGGTAGATGTCTTGACGAAGGTGTATTTGGATTGCTCAAGCATAGCTTTACCAGTATACATCTCTATAGCACCAGATAAATCAGTCTGCAAGGTATAAACTGCAAGAAACGAGACAGTCCTTGTGTCTTTCAATCTTTTTTCTTTTTTTAAATAAATCTTTATTTAACCCTGGAATAACAAATGTCAAGTCTTTACTAATATTATATAACCAAGGTCATGAATCTTTGTTAAGAGTTGAAGAGTCAAGATTATCTTGTCAGTGAGAACATGCATTAGTCAGGGGCTGAAGAAGATCAGGAAAACTAAAGTTGAAACAAATTCAAATCTATTTGCACACATCCATGCCTTAGGACAATATGAGAGTTTGCAATATCCATAGAAAAGGATGTTTAATCCAATATGGATTACACTGGCCGAGTGTGATGGAAGAAAGAATGGATAGTGACTTTTGTTCATCCCTTGTATGGAGTATCTCATTATGCAATATCAGGTACATTAGACCGGTAGATGCAGGGGCCCCCTAATGGTTAAGTTTGCCACTGATCTGTCTGTATCTGTCTCTGTCTCTGTATCTGTACCTGTATATGTCTGTATCTGTGTCTGTCTGTATCTGTCTCTGCCTCTGTATCTCTATCTGTATCTGTGTCTTTCTGTATCTGATTTGTCTGTGTCTGTCTGTCTCTGACCTGATGCTGTGTCCATGCTGTCGGGATGTCTGGTCGTCCTCGGTCTCTCAGTACCAGGTCTCTCATGCTGTCCACGCAGGGTTGCTCACAGACCTTAGAGCCAAACGCTGGCTCGTAGCTCTTCACCTCTGCACACACACACACACACACACACACACACACACGTCATGTTCATATATTTTGTTTGTCATCGTGTTGTTTTCAGACACAAAGCTGTAGAAAGTCAGAGTCCGCTACAAACAGCAGACAGACAGTCAGAGAGCAGCTGGTGGACACAGCAGAGCGTTCAGCAGCTAAAGACACAGAGCTTTCCCTCAGGAGCTGCTGGAGACCAGAAACTTTGGCAATGACAGACCTCCCTGTCGTCACCAAAGCCCCAACACTCATCCAGATCAATACATTTATTACAATTCAGAGAGCAACATTAACATGCATACATCTGAACCACCAACCAACTGATTCACCAGGATTCATCCACTGGGGCCCATGAAAGTCTGTTCCAATCCATCCCATGATGGAGAGAAAAGTGAAACCTGTTGGTGGCACTAGAGGAGCTGCAGCGACAGTCGTGGCCTGACGGTGGCACTAGAGGAGCTGCAGGGACAGTCCTGGCCTGACGGTGGCACTAGAGGAGCTGCAGGAACAGTCAGGAGGGTTCATCCTCGAGAGAACATGAATGTAGCCTACATCCATTTGATCCCTAGATATTGCACTGTGGTGGACGTACCAACATTGCCAAACCTGAGTGCCACACCGCTACTGTTGCTAACAGTGATTTATTATTGAACTAAATCTACAGACATGTTTCAATGGACCTACAGTCACTCCTGTTATTTCCCCTCAGAGACGTGTGGACTGATGTACAGTTGTCTCTTTAGAGGACTCTCAGTTCTGCCTCTTCTCTCCTGCAGATAAAAAGACACATATATAATCTAGAAAAATGGAGGAGCTCATACCACCGATGGCGGTGCAGCGGGACGCCATCTCCCACAGGACCAGAGCCATGGAGTACACATCCATCTGTTTAAAGGCCTCCAGGTCCTCCAGGTTCACCCTGGACTCCAGAACCTCAGGAGCCATGTAGCGAGCTGTCCCCACCTGGACAGGATGACACACAGCAGCCAATCAGAGTATGAACTGTGTGACATATTAAACCATTAATTAACTGCACCTGTACAGTTACCTGTCCGCTGTTGGCGAAGTCATCAACTGTGAGGGAGAGGTCCAGTCTCAACGCAAGACCAAAGTCACACAGAGCGCACTCCATCCTGCTCTTCACCACCATGTTACTGCTCTTCAGGTCCCGATGGGCGACTGGAACCTACAGCAACACAGTCAACACAGGTAACCAGCAACACAGGCAACCAGCAACACAGGAAACCAGCAAACCAGCAACACAGTCAACGAGCAACACAGGCAACCAGCAACACAGGAAACCAGCAACACAGTCAACACAGGTAACCAGCAACACAGGCAACCAGCAACACAGGAAACCAGCAAACCAGCAACACAGTCAATGAGCAACACAGGCAACCAGCAACACAGTCAACACAGGTAACCAGCAACACAGGCAACCAGCAACACAGGAAACCAGCAACACAGTCAACACAGGTAACCAGCAACACAGGCAACCAGCAACACAGTCAACACAGGTAACCAGCAACACAGGAAACCAGCAAACCAGCAACACAGTCAACGAGCAACACAGGCAACCAGCAAACCAGCAACAAGTACCATCAAAAACTTTGACATCAGCAGGTGAAGAACAAACACAGGAACTTGTTTCTCTCATGATGTCAGTATTTAGTGAACTGAACATCCACAGCTAACAGACTGATCTTACCTTAGGAGCCCCACTGAGCGCTGTGTCACTATGAAGATGAGCTAATCCCTTAGCGATGCTGGCTGCCATGGCAACAAGTTCTCCCCAGCTGAGCGTGTTAGCTGTGAGGAAGTCCTGCAGGTTCCCGAGGCTATGATAGGCCAGAACCAGCCAGTACTTCCTGTGGGTGTGGCCAAGCAGGCCTCTCTCCTCAGCGGCGAGGAACCGAACCACGTTTTCATGCTCCATGTTGGGGTCAGAGAAGATGGAGCACTCGTTCCTCCAGGAGGCATACTCCACAGCAGGAAACACCTTCACCGCCACCATTTCATAGCTGTTGACTCCACCCATCTCCCCCTGCAGCAGGCATGCCCTCCACACCTCTGCGAAGCGCCCCTTGCCCACCAGGACCTCCAGCTTGATGGGCAGTGGTTCAGCCCGCTGGCCCTGCCAGTCTGTCGTGGTACTGATGATGTCACTGTTTGGATGTTTGGCGTTAGACTCCTCCCCTTCACCAGGACCAATCACACCTCCTCCACCATCCCCCCGAGCCCCTCCCACACAGGACAGGTTGAAGGCCTGGTACAGCGCCGGGGTGCGTTTGGTGGGCCAGCCAGGGCGTGCAGGAGGGTCCGGCTTGTCTGAGCGGCGAGTGCGGTAGAAGTAGAAGGCGGCGGTGGCAACGATGGCAACGAGCACAGGAGGAACCAGACTGACCACGACCACCGGGATTACATCCTTACTGTGCAGCTTAGAGAATCCTGAGGGACAGAGACAGTACTGACATCTGTTCATCCATTGATCTATCTGTTCATCCATCTACTTATCCATCCATTCATTTATTCATTCATTCATCCATGCATTAATCTATTCTTTCATCCATTCATTCATCTGTTCATCCATCTGCTCATCCATCTGTTCGTCCATTCATCCATCTGTCCATCCATTCATTCATCCATTCATTCATCTGTTCATCCATCTGTTCATCCATTCATCCATCTGTTCATCCATCTGTTAATCCATTCATCCATCTGTTCATCCATCATCCATTCATTCATTCATTCAGCCAGTCAGTCATCTATATATTTATCCATTCATCCATCTGTTCATCCATTTGTTCATCCATTCAGCCATCTGCTCATCCATTCATCCATCTGTTCATCCATTCACTCATCCAGCATTCATCCATCATCCCTCGTCATCTCTCCATCATCCCTTCATCATCCATCCAGCATTCATCCATCATCCCTCCATCATCTCTCCATCATCCCTCCATCATTCATCCATCATCCCTCCATCATCCCTCCATCCCATCATCCCTCCATCATGTGTTCACCGTTGGCTCCCTTGTCGAACATCAGTTTGTCGTTACACTCGTGTTCTCCGTGGCAGCCACAGACCATCATGACGCCGTTGTCTGCCGGCTGTGGGGTCATGTGACACTCTCTGGCGGTGAAGTTCAGCAGAAGCCTGGGATCGACGCCCTCCAGTGGCAGAGTGGGGTTATGACACATGGTGTGGACAGTCATGGTATCGTTGGTCTTCCTCCTGAAGGAATAGAGTAACAACATGTGAATGAAGCTCAGTCAGTGGATCAGCTTGTTCTCATTCATCAGAACTTCACTGAGAATAATGTTTGTTTATGGAAAGTC
>NC_140193.1:32500-202500 GCF_965226575.1 Pagrus pagrus
AGGAGCAGTGAGGTGAAGCAGTGAGGAGGAGAAATGGGGAGGGAAGCAGTGAGGAGGAGCAGTGAGGAGGAGAAATGAGGAGGGACGCAGTGAGGAGGAGTAGTGAGGTGAAGCAGTGAGGAGGAGAAATGAGGAGGGAAGCAGTGAGGAGGAGCAGTGAGGAGAAGCATTTCCATTAAAGGAACAGTGAGGAGGGACGCAGTGAGGAGGAGCAGTGAGGTGAAGCAGTGAGGAGGAGAAATGAGGAGGGAAGCAGTGAGGAGGAGCAGTGAGGAGGAGCATTTCCATTAAAGGAACAGTGAGGAGGAGCAGTGAGGAGGAGAAATGAGGTGAAGCAGTGAGGTGAAGCAGTGAGGAGGAGCAGTGAGGAGGAGAAATGAGGAGGGACGCAGTGAGGAGGAGCAGTGAGGTGAAGCAGTGAGGAGGAGAAATGACGAGGGAAGCAGTGAGGAGGAGCAGTGAGGAGGAGAAGTGAGGAGGAGCAGTGAGGAGGAGCAGTGAGGAGGAGAAATGAGGTGAAGCAGTGAGGTGAAGAAGTGAGGAGGAGCAGTGAGGAGGAGAAATGAGGAGGGACGCAGTGAGGAGGAGCAGTGAGGTGAAGCAGTGAGGAGGAGAAATGAGGAGGGAAGCAGTGAGGAGGAGCAGTGAGGAGGAGCATTTCCATTAAAGGAACAGTGAGGAGGAGCAGTGACGAGGAGAAAAGAGGAGGGAAGCAGTGAGGAGGAGCATTTCCATTAAAGGAACAGTGAGGAGGAGCAGTGAGGAGGAACAGTGAGGAGGAGAGCAGTGAGGTGAAGCAGTGAGGAGGAGCATTTCCATTAAAGGAACAGTGAGGAGGAGCAGTGAGGAGGAACAGTGAGGAGGAGAGCAGTGAGGAGGAGAAGTGAGGAGGAGCAGTGAGGAGAAGCATTTCCATTAAAGGAACAGTGAGGAGGAGCAGTGAGGAGGAGAAAAGAGGAGGGAAGCAGTGAGGAGGAGCATTTCCATTAAATGAACAGTGAGGAGGAGCAGTGAGGAGGAACAGTGAGGAGAGCAGTGAGGTGAAGCAGTGAGGAGGAGCATTTCCATTAAATGAACAGTGAGGAGGAGCAGTGAGGAGGAACAGTGAGGAGGAGAGCAGTGAGGTGAAGCAGTGAGGAGGAGAAATGAGGAGGGAAGCAGTGAGGAGGAGCAGTGAGGAGGAGCATTTCCATTAAAGGAACAGTGAGGAGGGACGCAGTGAGGAGGAGCAGTGAGGAGGAGCATTTCCATTAAAGGAACAGTGAGGAGGGACGCAGTGAGGAGGAGCAGTGAGGAGGAGCATTTCCATTAAAGGAACAGTGAGGAGGAGCAGTGAGGAGGAGAAATGAGGAGGGAAGCAGTGAGGAGGAGCAGTGAGGAGGAGCATTTCCATTAAAGGAACAGTGAGGAGGAGCAGTGAGGAGGAGAAATGAGGTGAAGCAGTGAGGTGAAGCAGTGAGGAGGAGCAGTGAGGAGGAGAAATGAGGAGGGACGCAGTGAGGAGGAGCAGTGAGGTGAAGCAGTGAGGAGGAGAAATGAGGAGGGAAGCAGTGAGGAGGAGCAGTGAGGAGGAGCAGTGAGGAGGAGAAATGAGGTGAAGCAGTGAGGTGAAGAAGTGAGGAGGAGCAGTGAGGAGGAGAAATGAGGAGGGACGCAGTGAGGAGGAGCAGTGAGGTGAAGCAGTGAGGAGGAGAAATGAGGAGGGAAGCAGCTAGGAGGAGCAGTGAGGAGGAGCAGTGAGGAGGAGCATTTCCATTAAAGGAACAGTGAGGAGGAGCAGTGACGAGGAGAAAAGAGGAGGGAAGCAGTGAGGAGGAGCATTTCCATTAAAGGAACAGTGAGGAGGAGCAGTGAGGAGGAACAGTGAGGAGGAGAGCAGTGAGGTGAAGCAGTAAGGAGAGCAGTGAGGAGGAGAGCAGTGAGGAGGAGAAATGAGGAGGGAAGCAGTGAGGAGGAGCAATGAGGAGGAGAAATGAGGAGGGAAGCAGTGAGGAGGAGCAGTGAGGAGGAACAGTGAGGAGGAGAGCAGTGAGGTGAAGCAGTGAGGAGGAGCAGTGAGGAGGAGCATTTCCATTAAAGGAACAGTGAGGAGGAGCAGTGAGGAGGAGAAAAGAGGAGGGAAGCAGTGAGGAGGAGCATTTCCATTAAAGGAACAGTGAGGAGGAGCAGTGAGGAGGAACAGTGAGGAGGAGAGCAGTGAGGTGAAGCAGTGAGGAGGAGCAGTGAGGAGGAGAAATGAGGAGGGAAGCAGCTAGGAGGAGCAGTGAGGAGGAGAAGTGAGGAGGAGCAGTGAGGAGGAGCATTTCCATTAAAGGAACAGTGAGGAGGAGCAGTGAGGAGGAACAGTGAGGAGGAGAGCAGTGAGGAGGAGAAGTGAGGAGGAGCAGTGAGGAGGAGCATTTCCATTAAAGGAACAGTGAGGAGGAGCAGTGAGGAGGAGAAAAGAGGAGGGAAGCAGTGAGGAGGAGCATTTCCATTAAAGGAACAGTGAGGAGGAGCAGTGAGGAGGAGCATTTCCATTAAAGGAACAGTGAGGAGGAGCAGTGAGGAGGAACAGTGAGGAGGAGAGCAGTGAGGTGAAGCAGTGAGGAGGAGCAGTGAGGAGGAGAAGTGAGGAGGAGCATTTCCATTAAAGGAACAGTGAGGAGGAGAAAAGAGGAGGGAAGCAGTGAGGAGGAGCATTTCCATTAAAGGAACAGTGAGGAGGAGCAGTGAGGAGGAGAAATGAGGAGGAGCAATGAGAAGGAGAAATGAGGAGGGAAGCAGTGAGGAGGAGAAGTGACGAGGAGAAAAGAGGAGGGAAGCAGTGAGGAGGAGCAGTGAGGAGGAGCAGTGAGGTGAAGCAGTGAGGAGGAGAAATGAGGAGGGAAGCAGTGAGGAGGAGCAGTGAGGAGGAGCAGTGAGGAGGAGAAGTGAGGAGGAGCAGTGAGGAGGAGCAGTGAGGAGGAGAAATGAGGTGAAGCAGTGAGGTGAAGAAGTGAGGAGGAGCAGTGAGGAGGAGAAATGAGGAGGGACGCAGTGAGGAGGAGCAGTGAGGAGGAGCAGTGAGGAGGAGCATTTCCATTAAAGGAACAGTGAGGAGGAGCAGTGACGAGGAGAAAAGAGGAGGGAAGCAGTGAGGAGGAGCATTTCCATTAAAGGAACAGTGAGGAGGAGCAGTGAGGAGGAACAGTGAGGAGGAGAGCAGTGAGGTGAAGCAGTGAGGAGGAGCATTTCCATTAAAGGAACAGTGAGGAGGAGCAGTGAGGAGGAACAGTGAGGAGGAGAGCAGTGAGGAGGAGAAGTGAGGAGGAGCATTTCCATTAAAGGAACAGTGAGGAGGAGCAGTGAGGAGGAGCAGTGAGGAGGAGAGCAGTGAGGAGGAGAAGTGAGGAGGAGCATTTCCATTAAAGGAACAGTGAGGAGGAGCAGTGAGGAGGAGAAAAGAGGAGGGAAGCAGTGAGGAGGAGCATTTCCATTAAAGGAACAGTGAGGAGGAGCAGTGAGGAGGAACAGTGAGGAGGAGAGCAGTGAGGTGAAGCAGTGAGGAGGAGCAGTGAGGAGGAGCAGTGAGGTGAAGCAGTGAGGAGGAGCAGTGAGGAGCAGAGCAGTGAGGTGAAGCAGTGAGGTGAAGCAGTGAGGAGCAGAGCAGTGAGGTGAAGCAGTGAGGAGGAGCAGTGAGGTGAAGCAGTGAGGAGGAGCAGTGAGGTGAAGCAGTGAGGAGGAGAGCAGTGAGGAGCAGAGCAGTGAGGTGAAGCAGTGAGGAGGAGCAGTGAGGTGAAGCAGTGAGGAGGAGCAGTTCCATTAAAGGAACAGTTCACAGATGTTCTGTCAGACAGATGATTAATCAAACATGAATAATTAATAGGTCATAAATGTGACTCACCATATGAATTGATTGACAGGTTGTACACGTGGTACTGATCACATTCATTGATTCATATGACTCATACTCACCATATGGCGATGCAGATCTCGTCGGTGACGGTGCAGAAGGACGACAGGCTGCAGTTACTGAAACACACACTGTCTCTGCACACAGGACTGGACGCCTCACACCACTTACACAGGTTGAAGCTCAGGTGACTGAAGGAGAGGACCACACCTGGATCACCTGCAGGGTAAAGACACTGGATTACTACTGTGTAATAGTACATATGGTATATTACACAGGTGAAGGAGAGGACCACACCTGGATCATCTTCATCTTCATCATCTTCATCAGTATTTAAGTGTGTAGTTGTGTCAGTTAAATTTTCTGTCAGCTCAAAACATGACGGAGACAGATCAGTGTGTGTGTGTGTGTGTGTGTGTGTGTGTGTTGTTTTGGTTTAACTGTCATTTCTGTGTCATCTGGGTCTGATCACTGTGTTTTCTCACACACACACACACACACACACACATACACACCACACACACACACACACACACACACACACACACACACACATCTGCATAAACATGAACTCAATTACACACACAAACTCAACCACACTATGATTATAGATACTTTATACACACATACGAGACTGTACACACAAACACACAATACTTCATTAAGTGTGTCACACACACACACACACACACACACACACACAGAGAGAGAGAGAAGTCATTCCAGATGTTTCTTCAAAACAGTCGAAGCAAAAAGCAAAATGCTCATTTTAATTAGAATCAGCACAAACTGTGTGTATGTGTGTGTGTGTTCGTGTGTGTGTGTGTGTGTGTGTGTGTGTGTGATAGTGAAGCAGAGTAAACACAATAGAAAATCTGCGTATGTGTAACAGTTGTGCATGTGATGGTGTGTGTCTGTGTTTAGATGTGATGATTTAGTGTGTGTGTGTGTGTGTGTGTGTCCAGGAATAAATTGAAGCCAGCAGTGAGCTGTGTTCAGAGCCAAGTTAGCATCCAGAGCTCCGCCCTCAAAGGCTCATGGGAAATCTGAGAGCTCGATGCCGCTCAGGGGAGGTGCTCACTATCAGAGCAACACACATACACACACACACACACACATTCATGTGTGTGTGTGTATGTGTAATACTTTACTTGGGTTAAAAACCTTGAAGGAAAATCAACATCAACATTTCAAATGATCCAACCATTGAACCCGTCACCTCAACATCACCAGACTCCCTTAACAAATGTGGTGATTTTAAGAGTTGTTGAGTTAAAACAAACTTTCTAACATAGTGAAACTCTGTCTCTGACAGACTCTGAATCATTGTCTCCTTGTTGTAAATTCAGCATTAAATGAAAACAGTCAGTTGTTTGTTTCCTTGTAAAAAGTGTCAGTTTGTGGCAGCATGGCTGTACCAGCCTGTCTGCTTCTGTGTCTACAGTGCTAAAGTCTGACCTGCCAACATTTAGCAGCTGTTTGAACACACTGTTTACACTGATTTCACCATTTACACTCAATTTATGAAAGAAGAAACATTTTATTGATCTAAACATGTCACATTTTACAAACACACTAAACAGTAACCAGTATAGGCTACTTCTTTGTCCCCAGACTCCCTTAACAAATGTGTCAGTTTAGTGAGTTGTTGAGTTGGAGACACTTTATAAACTGTGTGAAACTCTGTCTCTGACTGATTCTGACTGATTTGTTCCTTCTTGTAAATTCAGCAAATGTTCTACATGAACTTCTTTGTGTCTTTGTGTCTGTTTGTCCCAGTGATGTGTAATAAGTGTAATAACTGGTCATGTAGATGTTGTGGAATACAAGTAGAAAGTAGCTTAATATGGAAACAAGTTCATCAAAACTGTACATAAGTACTTGAGTAAATGTACTTAGTTACATGAACAGACACACAGTAACTTAACTGGTTCTGTCACAAAGTCACAAAATAACTTCA
Organism: Pagrus pagrus; assembly: GCF_965226575.1. Lineage (NCBI taxonomy): Eukaryota > Metazoa > Chordata > Actinopteri > Spariformes > Sparidae > Pagrus > Pagrus pagrus. The sequence goes on from NC_140193.1 coordinate 38,335, forward strand.
ACACATCCTCTCTGTGTGTGTGTGTGTGTGTGTGTGTGTGTTTGTGTGTGTGTGTGAGGAGTCATCAGGCCATAACCACGTCACCTCACTGTCCTCATTAACACACACACACAGGCACACACACACACACACACACACACACACACACACACACACACACACAGTAGCTTCTTGCCACTGTCTTAAGACACTGGAGAGAAGAGAGACTGGCACTGAAAGAAACTCTGTGTGTGTGTGTGTGTGTGTGTGTGTGTGTGTGTGTGTGTTCATTAGATGGTGCAGACACACTCGCTCTTTGTTGATGTGAGATAAATGTTTCTTTTTAGTGACACGTGTTGAGGACAGTCAGACATTTTGAATGTTCAGCTGTGAACTCGTGTTAAAGACTCTTCAGTCAGCAGCAGCTCTGTGACGCTGCACGCTGCTGCTTCCAGCCACATGCTAACATGCTCACACTGACAACATCTTTGATTCACACGGAGCAGCATGTTACACAACATGACTGCACAGTAATCAGATGGTCACCTGCATCATGTTGACAGACTGAAACCTGTTAGCATCTGTTAGCCTGTTTTTGTTCATGTCCTTCAGACAGCAGATGATGTTCAGCAAACACCAGCTGCATCAAGTGTTTTCAGTTCTGCAGGTTCAGGTTTGACTCCAGTGTCTCAGCAGAAGCTCCATGAACAGCAGCTCTTACTGAACATCAATCATGAAGTTGTTCTGTCTCCATTTCTCTTCAGTGTTCTGAATCACTACAGTCTGTTCATTACAAAGACTCGTTCACTGAATGTTCATCAACTCATTAACTGGTCAACTGAAAACAGAGGAGTCGTTGAATAAAGAAAGTGTCAGCACTCTAAAAGCTGAAGTCCCAGCCTGTCACTTAAAATAAATCCCACCTAAAATATATATAAAAATATATATATACAGCTCTGGAAAAAAATAAGAGACCACTGCAAATGTTTCTGGAATCAGCATCTCTACTCAACTCAACTCAACTCAACTTTATTTATAAAGCACTTTAAACAGCAACAGCTGGGACAAAGTGCTGTACATAAATGAGAAATAGAACGTAAAACATAAAAACATAAAACAATATAAAAACAAGAAAAACAAGAAAACAGTAACCAAGTTAAAACGATAAAACACTAAAACAGAGCAGAATCTCATGCTGGGTTGAAAGCCAAAGAATAAAAATGGGTTTTAAGATGAGTTTTAAAAATGGACAGTGAGGGGGCTTGTCGTACGTGCAGTGGGAGGTCATTCCAAAGTTTGGGACCGGCGGTAGAGAAAGCTCTATCCCCTCTGAGCTTCCGCTTAGACCTCGGTACCTCCAGGGGCAGCTGGTCAGCTGACCTGAGGCACCGGGCAGGAGCGTAGGGATGGAGCAGCTCAGAGAGGTAAGGTGGGGCAAGACCATTTAAAGAATTAAAAACAAATAAAAGAATCTTAAAATGAACTCTAAAATGCACAGGCAGCCAGTGGAGGGAAGCCAGAATGGGAGTAATGTGCTCCCTCTTACGTACTCCGGTTAAGAGGCGATCTCTACATGTATGACAGCCTTTCCATTCCAGTGTCTGTTGAAGTCCAACAAAAGCACACCTCATTCTACTTAATGAGGTACTGATTAGGTGATCACCTGAACCAAATCTTATTTAACAAGGAAAAGTATAAAAAAACACTGCTGTGGTCATCACTATCCTCTTGCAATAGGACCAGCTGGATGGCAAAAACAGTGCTAGTACCTCAAAAGTAATTGGAATCAAAAAATAACTACTGACCATGCCAAAAGAGTTGAAAAGAAAAGTTTAATTCTGGCTTGACTGGCAGACGGATACAGTGAGCGTCAGGTCGCTTCCATCCTTAAAATTTCTAAGACGGCGGTTCATAAGAACAAGGTCAAGCAGCAGACATTGGGGACAACAAAGCTACAGACCAGCAGAGGGACGACTCTCCACTGAGTGGGATGACCGTCAACTCATTCGAATGTCAGTCAGCAACTGTAGGATGGCATCAAGTGACCTACAAAGAGAATGGTGAATGGCAGCTGGGGTGAAGTGCACGGCGAGAACGGTTGGAAACAGGCTCCGAGGGGCTCGAGTCATGGAAAGCTAGAAAAAAGCCCTTCATCAATGAGAAGCAAAGACAAGCCAGGCTGAGGTTTGCAGGAGACCTTAAAGGATAACTACTGTTTTTTACAACCTAGACCTTATTTCTAGCATAAAATACGATCATGTACTCACCCAGATAACTTTGGTGTCATTTGGCGTCGTTCGGACGAAATTAGATCCAGTGTAGCGCCGATATATCCATAAAATGCGAGTGATCCGGGCACTGAAGCGCAGCCTCTATGAGCATTATCTGCCGCGAAACTAGTTCATTTCACCAATATTTTGTTACGATACGCTAGTGCTATTCCCCTCTGAGTCCGGGCTCGTCTGTTGTCAACATCCGGGGTCTGTAGGTTGACCTACTACCTCTGACCTGGAAGATGTCGTCTCTGAGCTGCGCGTGCACCCGCGACAGCCGGCTTGTTTACCTGTAGCTGCTACTGCTAGTTTGACCCCGGATGTTGATAACAGACGAGCCCGGACTCAGAGGGGAATAGCACGAGCGTATCATGACAAAATATTGGTGAAATGAACTAGTTTCGCGGCAGATAATGCTCATAGAGGCTGCGCTTCAGTGCCCCGTCACTCGCATTATATGGATATACCGGCGCTACACTGGATCTAATTTTGTCCGAACGACTTTAAATGACACCAAAGTTATCTGGGTGAGTAAATGATCATATTTTATGCCAGAAATAAGGTCCAGGTTGTAAAAAACAGTAGTTATCCTGTAAGGATTGGATCATAGAGGACTGGAGTAAGGTCATCTTCTCTGATGAGTCCAATTTTCAGCTTTGCCCAACACCTGGTCGTCTAATGGTCAGACGGAAACCTGGAGAGGCCTACAAGCCACAGTGTCTCTCACCCACTGTGAAATTTGGTGGAGGATCGGTGATGATCTGGGGTACTTCAGCTTCAGCAAGGCTGGAATTGGGCAGATTCGTGTTTGCGAAGGACGCATGAATCAAGCCACATACAAGGTTACCCTGAAAGAAAACTTGCTTCCTTCTGCTCTGACAATGTTCCCCAACTCTGAGGATTGTTTTTTCCAGCAGGACAATGCTCCATGCCACACAGCTAAGTCAATCAAGGTGTGGATGAAGGACCACCAGATCAAGACCCTGTCATGGCCAGCCCAATCTCCAGACCTGAACTCCATTGAAAACCTCTGGAATGTGATCAAGAGGAAGATGGATGGTCTGCTTGAATTTTTGTGCCAGGAGAGCATAAAGTCACCCAACAGCAATGTGAACGACTGGTGGAGAGCATGCCAAGACGCATGAAAGCTGTGATTGACAATCAGGGTTATTCCACCAAATATTGATTTCTGAACTCTTCCCAAGTTATAACATTAGTATTGTGTTGTTTATAAGTGATTATGAACTTGTTTTCTTTGTTTCATTTGAGGTCTGAAAACACTGCATCTTTCTTGTTATTTTGACCATTTGTCATTTTCTGCAAATAAATGCTCTAAATGACAATATTTTTATTTGGACTTTGGGAGAAATGTTGTCAGTATTTGATAGAAGAAAACAAAAATGTTCATTTGACTCAAACACATACCTACAAATAGTAACATCAGAGAAACTGATAATTTTGCGGTGGTCTCTTAATGTTTTCCAGAGCTGTGTATCCCTTTAAGTGTACGCTATGTTTTGAACATTTTGGTGCTTTATGGTGCCGTCAAACAGCCTTTTGCTTTGGCACTATACTCCGCTTGCGCGTAGGAATACAAATGTTGTAGGTTGAGATGTTCTGCTTCGCGCTGCTTCTCCTCACGTGGGGAGAGCTGACGGTCATCTGTGTGGTGTCATTTATGTTTTTTGGCTTCATGCACCTCTGAGCAGCTTTCATAGGAATAAGATCTCTTTATACATCCATGAACACAGCACTGATCCACATCTGACGGCCATATTGCTGGTCCTCATTTTCTGACTGTTGTAGTAGAAGTCACATGATTTGTGTCTGTTTTTGACAGGAGAGTGATCCTTCCATCACTGAGCCACGAGCTAATGCTAATGCTAATATTTATGACCAAATACCTGCAGAACTGATGACATCTTCCACCTCAGCTGGACTAGCTAATGTTAGTATGCTAACACACTAGAATAAGATGATGGTAAACAGCCTAATCAGCATGTTAGCATTGTTACTGTGAGCATGTTAGTATTTAGCTCACACCTCAGCCTCACAGAGCTGTTAGCATGAATGTAGACTCTGGTGATGTCATAATTAACCTGTGTGTTATTGGCGCTCAGTTTAGCCAATCAGTTAATAAGCAATGTATGTCACAGAAGCTAGTGTTAGCATGCTAAGAGTTCCGGTTTTGAACATCTGGATGTATCACTGGAAAAACAAAAATCACCAGTTTAATTTGTCATCAGCAGCGACTGAAGAAGTAATCTGATACTTTACTCAAGTAAAAGTATGATTACAACTAAAAGTACTGCGTTACAAGTAAAAGAGTAGCCTGTTTTCAGCTTTGTGTCGACGCTTCAGCTGAAGAACATAAAGGAACATTTCATCCTTCAGTACATCACCAACACTCAGCATCACCTGACGGTACGGCTTCACCTGGACATACAAGGTTTTACCTGGACACTGAACAGTAACTAAAGCTGTCAGACTAATGTAATGGAGTAAAAAGTACCTTTGAGATGTAGTGGAGTAGAGGTAGAATTTAAAATGGAAACACTCAAATGTGTACTAGTTGAGTAAATGTACTTAGTTACATTAAACCACTGCTTCTCACATGGTTTGATTTCAATAACTGATCAGATTATTGATTATTGACCACAGATGTTGGGGATCAGAACTGTGTTTCTTCTTCTCTCCTGTTAATCCTGCCGACCACTCACATTTATCTGGGGACCCTGTGGAGGGGCACAAGCCCTGTGTTGGGAACCACTCAACTAAACAGTCTAAGTGTACATATAGAGTACAGTACACATAGAGTACAGTACATATAGAGTACAGTACACATAGAGTACAGTACACATAGAATACAGTACATATAGAGTACAGTACACATAGAATACAGTACATATACAGTACAGTACACATAGAGTACAGTACATATAGAGTACAGTACACATAGAGTACAGTACACATAGAATACAGTACATATAGAGTACAGTACACATAGAATACAGTACATATACAGTACAGTACACATAGAGTACAGTACATGTACTGTACTCTGTGTACTGTAATCTATATGTCTATCTATATATAGAGTACAGTACACATAGAGTATTAATAATCACAGTACTTTTACTGCACATACATGAAGTACTTTTAGTGTAAATACGTCCGTTCTTTACGTCAGATTAAAAAGAAGGACTTTAACTTGTACTGCAGTACTTTTACTCTGATATACTGGTACTTTTACTTGGATAAAGGATGTAATCTGTGTGAATCAAGTCGTCCCTCCGAGGAACAGAGGGAGAAAAGACCGGAGGACAGCAGCACTCACCGGCCGTCAGCAGGACGAAGATCCCGGTCCAAAACGTCCGGCACCGGGCCATCATCAGCCGGGGAAACACACGGAGCAGCCTGGTCAGTCCGTCGGTGCTCGGTCCGTCGGTCGGTCGTTGCTCGGTCCGGTACCAGCGGACAGACGGACAGACTCTCATGTAGAAACACTCAGAGAGGAGTCCAGATGTTTTTCATCCAGATGTGGTTAAGCCCCGCCCACCGCAGCTGGCTCTGTGGAGCTGCTTCTGATGACATGAGGACAGAGTAGCACTGAGTACTAGTACTGCGTTACAGGCCAGAGACAGAGTAGCACTGAGTACTAATACTGCATTCCTGCAGCAAAGCTAGCTGTTTTACAGTCGTCATGTAAGCAGACTGGGACACTAACTAACACTAAGATCTATAGATCTGTAGATCTATACATCTATATCTGTAGATCTATATCTAGATCTATAGATCTGTAGATCTACGGATCTAACCCTAACCCATGTACTCTGTAGATCTATATCTAGATCTGTAGATCCATATGTAGATCTATAGATCTGTAGATCTAGATCTGCAGATTTATGTGTAGATCTATAGATCTACAGATCTGTAGATCTATAGATCTGTAGATCTAGATCTGCAGATCTACGGATCTAACCCTAACCCATGTACTTCTCTTGAATTTGTTCATGTTTCCATGTGTTGTTCATCTCTTCCTCTCCTCCCCTGATGATCACACAGTGTGACTGATGTCTGGTGTTGTGCTGCCTCCTGGTGGTCACATCATGTAACTGCACTCAAATGACTGAAAACAAACAAACATTTTTCTACAAACTGGAAACACACACGAGTGTGCAGTGAAATCGCTTTTGTTATCAAATATAAAATAATAATGTAACAGTAACAATAATGTTCTATTGTTATTATTATTAAAACATTATTATTATTAATATTACTGGGATGTACATTTTCTTTTTTTCCTTCAGTGTTCTTCAAGTATTGTTGGATGTACATCTGTTTTGATTAATAAAGTTTTATGTGTAAAAACTATTGGACATGTTGCACACAGGTGTGTATATGACGTCACTGGTCGCTTGGCTCTGCTCATGACACTTTTATTCTGAAACAATTGGGCCGGATGTACTGGTGTTGTTTCCGCTCAGTGGAGTTTAAATGAAGTTTTAGTTCGGGAGAGATTTAATCTGACAGTTGATAATTAACACAGTCTGGTTCTGTAACACGTGCGTGTTATCAGTGTTTATTACAGTTTATAGACCGCCACAGAGCTGCTGTCCCAGCCGGACTGTGGACCCCGACCTCTGGACTCTGAGCAGCGAAACCTCCGCAGGTTTCCTCCGCTTCCTACGGCTCGGCTCGGTGTGTGTGTGTGTGTGTCGGCTCGGCTCGGCTCCGTGTGTGCCAGAGATGAAGAGGAGGCTACTGCTGGTGTCGAACTCCACGCTGCACGGCGGCGGGTATCTGGACCACTGTCAGCAGAACATCTCACACTTCTTCGGAAAGTAAGTTCACTGCAGCCGCTGAGCAGACTGCAAGGAGCGGGTCGTGTTCTCTTGGACGAACTCCTTTTAAAAATCCTGCAGTTTAACATTTCCCGACTCATTACCAAATGCACACATGTCTATGAACACGTTAGAAAATCCTTTGTGAGTCAAGAGTCGAGCGGTAAAGTTCGGCACAGAACAGCAGTTATTATTAATAGTTTAAATGAAAAGCTTTATCTTAAATGTGCAAAGTCATGGTTGAAAAGGCTTGTAATAAAGTCTAAACGATCACTAAAACAGGAGATTTTTCAGTGAGGTTTGGTGAGGAGAGAACAGGCAGGAGTATGTTAACTATGACCTTTAAGTTCCGTCACACGGGGTTACAGTGTAATAAAGACCGAGAATGATCTGTTATCAGTAAAGCTTTCATCATCAGGTGGATTTCATATTGAGTATAATAACGTTTGTTATATAATAATATCTGATAATGACACTGTTATGTTCTGTGTGTTCAGAGATGTGAAGAAGGTTCTGTTTGTTCCATACGCTCTCCACGACAGAGACGCCTACACAAAGACCGCCAGGGACAAGTTCACCACTCTGGGTACGTCCTGTTACTGTATACAGTATACTGTGTACTGTACTGTACACAGTGTACAGTACAGTATACTGTGTACTGTACTCTATACTGTTGTAATACACTGTGTGGACCTAAAGTAACTGTAACTGTCTCTATCTCTATCTCTCATGTGATTGGCTCCTGCAGGTTATGAGCTGGATGGGATCCATGAGGCTTCGGACCCCGTCAACGCTGTCAGGAAGGCGGAAGCCATTTTTATAGGTGAGGATGGACAGACAGACAGACACACACACACAGACAGAGAGAGAGAGAGAGACAGACACACAAGCAGAGCAGATGAAACTGTCAGAACCAACACACCAGAACCAACACGCCAGCAGTGTCTGAATGTAGGTGACCAAAATGAAAGTGGTTGAAACAAACTGAAAACAGCGTCCATACGTATCCAAGTAACGTGACAATAAACAGCTGAGCAAGGCAGCAGGAGGAAGAGTGAAGGGTTCAAATCCAGACAAGCTCCCTATCACTTAACACACCGGAGCTGAGGGGCCATTTTGGGGCCATCTGTTCTTCTTCCTTGTTTCCTGCTAGTCCTCCACCCACAACCACATCATCGTTTGTGTGTGTGTGTGTGTGTGTGTGTGTGTGTGTGTGTGTGTGTGTGCATGTGTGTGCATGTGTGTGTAGGAGGAGGAAACACCTTCCGGCTGTTGAAGAGTCTCTATGACAACAAGCTGGTGACAGAGATCAGGAGGAGAGTGCTGGAGGTGACACACACACACACACACACACACACACACACGTGGAGGTTATTATGTCGCAGGAACATCTGAGAAACTCAGAAGGATCTTCAATAAACATCATATCTGGTTCACTTTAAACCTTCCAACACACTGAGGCAGAGACTCGTCCATCCTGAGGACAAAACAGACAGAAACAGAGTAATGTAGTTTATGCTGGTCAATGCAGCAGGACTGCACAGATTTGTACATTGGGGAGACAAAACATCTCCATAAACGAATGGCACAACACAGGAGGACCAACTCCTCAGATCAAGACTCTGCTGTCCACTTACATCTGAAGGAGACAAATCATTCCTTTGAGGACAACAATGTAAACATCTTGTCCAGAGAAGACAGATGGTTTGAAAGAGGAGTAAAAGAATCCATCTATCTTTGAACAGAGGAGGTGGCCTAAGACATTACTGATCACCCACATACAATTATGTACTGAGTTCTCAGACAGCTCAACAACCATTCACACATGGGCTCACCTAGCCTTAGCAACCCACATGAAGACCGGTTGGATCAACAACCCACAAGTGACCCTAACAACTCTGAAACTCAGAGCTCACACGTGTCCTTAATGACTCTTTAAGGACACTCCCGTACAGTGTAAGGACACTCTCACACTATGTAAGGGCACTCCCACACACTGTAAGGACACTCTCACACTCTGTAAGGCCACTCTCACACTCTGTAAGGCCACTCTCACACCCTATAAGGACACTCCCACACACTGTAAGGACACTCTCACACCCTATAAGGACACTCCCACACTCTGTAAGGGCACTCCCACACTCTGTAAGGACACTTCCACACCCTGTAAGGACACTCTCACACTCTGTAAGGGAACTCCCACACTCTGTAAGGACACTCTCACACCCTATAAGGACACTCCCACACACTGTAAGGACACTCTCACACCCTATAAGGACACTCCCACACTCTGTAAGGACACTTCCACACCCTGTAAGGACACTCTCACACTCTGTAAGGGAACTCCCACACAATGTAAGGACGCATCCACACCCTGTACACATTTCCTCAATACTGTACGTACAGTACATTAAAGTCCATCAAAAACAAGCAGCAAGTAATGAAACTTTAGTTGACTTGTCATAAAACAACAACCAAACATTTTAAACTTCTTCAAAAGTAACTTAAACAAGTTATTTAAGCTGTAGGACTAGTTAGTCCTTGTGAGCTACTCTCTCTTCAAGTTTCCCACCTATCAGCGACATCACCATTGAAATACACGATTGCCAGCCTCTTTGTGTTGAGTTCAGTTAGTGTCTCTCTCTTGTCTGTGAGAAGAGTTTTTCTATTTGCTGAAGCTCCGCTCACAATCAACTGAGCTGACTGGGAAGTAGATGAAGGACACAACCAAGTCGTTCAGGAACTGCTCGGCTCTGTACTGAGGGGTTAATGTCAAGTTTCTCAGTTTTTTCGCCGACGAAGGCCGCTTCGCCATGCTTACGTTGTTTTGAAGGGGGAGGGGCTCAGTCTGTGGAGGGGGCTTGTTGTGCCACCCAGATTTGCTTCCCTCCGTGCAGTTTTCCCCACACATACGTTCCTCTGATCGCGGAAATCCTAGGGCCCTACACACTGTAAGGACACTCTTACACTCTATAAGGACACTCCTACACAGAGTTTAAAGCCTGCAGCTCCTCCAGTTAGCTAGAAGTGAAGAAGCCTCTTGGCTGAGAGGTGAAGCATCTTCAACAAACTGAAACACATCCAGTTGCCTACGATACAGAACTTAGCAGTACCAGGACCTGGATGAACCTTCATCAACCGATCTGAGATCAGTTTTATAAACGAGGTTCTTGCTGCTGAATGTTGTCTGAGGAGCAGCTGACATACTTTAATAACCAGACTGTCTCAGCCTTGTCCTCTGATGTCACTGAGACTGACAGCAGGAAGTGACATCATTTAAATTAACAAAGAGATTTACACACCTTCATCCTCCTGTCTCCTCAACTGTCTCCTCCCTCCTGTCCTCCCTCCTCTGTAGGACGGCGTCCCCTACATGGGCTCGAGCGCTGGCACCAACGTGGCGACCGTCAGCATCAACACCACCAACGACATGCCCATTGTCTTCCCTCCGTCTTTCTCCGCCATCGGCCTCGTGCCCTTCAACATCAACCCTCACTACCTGGACCATGACCCCAAGAGCCGCCACATGGGGGTGAGTCAGAGTACTCAACAGCTGGAGTAACTGATTACTTTGATTGCAGGTTTTATTTTTATATAAATAATAACATATATAATAATAATAATAATAATATATTTTAGAGAAGGACACATGAACACTATAAATCAGCTGTTTATTATTGTTACATTCGTCTCTTCACATTGATTAAAACAGGAAGAACATTTTGTGTTCAAGTGTATTGATTGTAATTTTGTGATTCTCATGATCAATAAGTCATGTCAGACAGAAATCAGTTATCAGAATAACTCATTGATCATTAACTCATTGATTGATGGACGAATCATTTTACTCCTGATTGTGATGACAAAGAAAAACAGGTATTTATTATAAAACACGTTGTTGTTGTTGTCCAGGAGACCAGAGAGCAGCGGATCACTCAGTACCATGAGGAACCGGACACTCCATGTGTTCTGGTGAGACTCGTCTGTATTTAAATCAAACATGATCAACATGTTAATGTTTGTGTTTCTCAATATTCAGTATAATGTAGATTCACTGACACATCACAGCTCATTACAGACATGCTTTTGTTGTGAAACATCTGCTGGAAGTGTCACTGATGACATCTTAACATGTTTCCCTTTAACTGTTTTTATCTGCTCTAATTAAGATCCAATCATTAGCATGTTCAGCTAACTAGCTTACTGCCAACAGAAGAAACCTAGCATTAGCCCCCTGAATGACAGACAGTTAAAGTTAAAAACAAGTTAAAATTACGTCAACATTACAGAACAGAAACACGATGTTCAGATTCAAGTCTGCATCAGTTCTTCATGTTTCTGTCTCAACGAGCTTAAAAACTTCACCAGTCAAACATTTAAATTAAAGTCGTGTTGACATTCAGGGTCTGAGGGAGGGCTCCATGCTGCTGGTGGAGGGAAACACCGGCACCCTGCTGGGAACCACCAGCGCCAGACTGTTCACCAGGTAACACACAAACACACACACACACACACAGTGAAGCTGGGAGCACACCAGTAACACCAGTACGTGTTTTGCTGTTTTAGGGGGAAGCCTTCAGTGGAGTATGACCCAGGAAGTGACCTCAGCTTCCTGCTGACCCAGTGACCAATCAGAGGGAAGCGGGAAGTGACAGTCTCAGCCTGTCATGAAGATGTAGTCAGAACAGAATAAACTTTTAACTGCACTCGCTCACTGCATGAAGTGTTTCCTGTCAGTGTCCATATTTTAAACAGTCTTTATATTTTAACTCCACTGTGTGTCTGTGTGTGAACAGCTGTTAGCATGCTGACATTGAGCTAGCTGTTAGCATGGCTGTAGCCGTAGTCTTCTTCAGTTTCTGTTTGTATCACAAACAGCTCGTCTGTACAGGTCAACGTGTCTGGAAATCTTTTACATTCTCATGTTATCTTATGATTTTCTGTTGATGCTGAGCTGCTCCTCAGAGACACAAACAAAACACGTTTAAAATGTGAACGGATCAGTTTATTTCAGATCAAAGGTGAAATCATCTCTTTATGAAAAAGTTAATTTTATTCTCCAGGTGAAAGAATACATACATCAAAAATACTCCATATTGTCTCATGTTAGAGAGAAAGAGACAGACAGACAGACTTTACATCAGGAACGATCGAATAACTTGATTTTAGCCTCTGATTCTATTCTGTCTAAATAATTCAACAAAAATTATAATTATTATATTGAACAATAATTAAATATTTCTGTCCATTTTTAATGCAGAACTTTAGTCTTGAGCGCTTCTGTGAATATTTTCAACTGAGTTTAAAGTGAAGTGACAATTTATATTAGTTCAGTTTAAACACGTGGGTTAATGTTTAACAGTGCAGTGAAGCAGCTCTGTCAGGAGGAAATGTCCACCTCGTCCCATCGGAGACTCACACATGTTAATGAGCTCTTAAAGAGCTATTAATGAGATCCCATCTCACTGGTCTGAAGTGAAGTGGTGTCTTGTACCCTGTTCACACTGTGGTCAACAGGAAGTGACTGAAGGTGTGACATCGCAGTCAGAAGAGTAAAGTTTCCTCCAGTAGAAGCTCATCAGACTAATAACAGTTTATATGTGGAGTAAATCTGTGATGACAGCAGGAGTCAATAACAGTTTGACGGTGCAGCAATGACCTCTAGTGGCGGCGGAGGATAATAAAATTTAGGTTTATAACGTGTTCCTGTGGTGTTATTGTGATTGTTAATTTGATTATATCTTTAAAACTATAAACATTAATTCAGGATGAAAACCCAATATGGGTGAATCCATTCTGTAGGAACTTGATGTTGTTTGTTTGTATATTGAGAAGCGCGCACACAGAAAATAGCGAGCTGCTTTCAGACGAAGCTGCCAGACGCGATCTGAAATCTGAGGAAAATAACGCTAAAAAATTAAAACAAGTGGAGGAGCAGACAAGCGTCAGTGCAGGGCGGGAAAATATAACTGGAACTAACTGACTGCTCACTAAGCCCCGCCACTTAATTACTGTTCCTATGTCTGTCAATCTCTCTGTTCTCACACAGTTTAAAATCATAACGACAGATTTGATTATCACAATCCTAAAACAATGATCCATTCTATTATGACCAGGTTCATCAGTGTAGCTACAATGCTAATCAAGCTAACGTTAGCTCCATCAGTTCTCCAGTTCTGATTTTAATGTTTCCAGCTGAGTGGTTTTAAGTGGAAGGTGTCACTTATCTCACCTTCAGGCCGGTATCAGGTCCAACACTGGCACATGAATCAATTTATTATTATTTAATAATTCAGTTTTTCATTTCCTGGAAAATGATTTTTCTAAAAGGATATTTGCATGAAACGCTCCACTAACTGTTTCATGCTAACTTAAAAAAAATAAAAAATAAAATATATATATATATATGTATATATATATATATATATATATATATATATATATATATATATATACATATACATTTGATGGCTACATGTTATCATGCTAACAGATGGAGCTGATCGCTTACTGTCTTAGCTAATGTTAGCTGATCAGGATCGGGACAGAGCCGCTAATGTTAGCTTAAACTCTGATAGCATCTCTACCACACAGTGAGAAAAACTACACAGTGGACGTTGTTGTTTTTACTAGTAAACCAACAAACTTAAGTTGTTAGCTTATGCTATACTAACTCTTAGCCTTGGAGATAATGCTCAGTTGCACTGTAGGTAGTCAGATAGCTAGCAGACATGCTAATGATGTCAGTTTCAGTTACGGCAGATACAAACTGCTGTTGCAGTGACAGACCTGTCCTGCCTCGCTCTGATTGGACATCAGTACTCAGGGACGGGGCTTAGTCAGCAGTGAGTTTTACAAAGTAGATCATAAACCCATTGCTGCATTGATTTTCAAACAAACATCAAATGAAAAAACAAAAGGTCGTAAACTCATGATTGAAATGAAACGGACGCTCTGATTCAAAAATATTAACAAACAGTGAAAAAACCCCAAGAAACAGCTCCCACACACACACAGCAGGAAAACGGTGAATACATCAGAGTAATATATTACTGTAACACTCATCATCATCATCATCATCACCATCAACACCATCATCATCAGCATCAGCATCATTACCATCATCATCACCATCATCGCCATCATCACCATCATCACCATCATCATCACTATAAACTGAACCACCTGAATCAGAAACTACAGGCAGCTGATCTCAGGTCACTTATTGCTGATGACACATTTCATATTGGCGTCACTGAGGACGTCACGTACCCACAATCCTTAGCTTCATAAACTCACTCACTCCTCAGTGACACTCAGCTCAGCTAGCAGTGATTTTGTTCTCATGGTTTATTTTTAATAAGTTGGCTTGTTTTCTTCTTCAGTGGATCTGTCCGTTTTTATTGTTATTAATATTTTATGGGAAGACAAGTCAGCACTTTGTGGAAGCTAATGGAGAGGAGCCTCAGTGTTATTGATCAGGGCTCAGTTTTATACAATAACTTGAATTTATCAGCAGTTCTGGACTTTGTGGGCAACACACACCCACAGTTCATCAATCAGTTTGGGTCCGGACAGAAAATGTGCAAATTAAATCTCAGGCCAAACATTTCTCTAATGCCTCATTAACATGTTGGAACGAACACAGATGATCAGAGTTTTGACCCATGAAGCATTCCTGGTCATTTGTTGAAGGAGTAGTTCAACATTTACCTGGTTCTATTCAAAACCAGCCAACCAGCAGCTCTGAAGTCACTGATTGGGTCATGAAACACTTCAGATCACAGTGTAAGCTGTGTTTGTGTGCAACAGTCCACAACAGAATCCTCTGTAAACCAGTCAGCTGATGGTTCTGCACTGTGATGATCACACTAATTAAACAGATGAGTTCATCAGGACTGTTAAAGCTGCTGTCTTGGTGCTAAGCTAAGCTAACCTGAGAGTGCACATGTGACACTCAGTAACAAAGCTAATATATGTTGAACTTGTCCTTTAACTGTGGGACCGGTGTCGTCTGGTAGAGTATCTCTTTTGGCACAAACACAAAATGATTAATAAAAAACTAAACGCTAATGAAAACCTCAACCAGAACCTCAACCAGAACCTCTATCGGACTCTACAGTGATACAGTGAAGCTCTCCTGTCGGCCATTTTTACCCTGAAGTATATCATACAGAGGGGGGGCGCTCATCCTCCTGCTCCTCCTCCTTTGCTTCCTCCTCCCCCTCTTTCTGCTCCTCCTCCTCCTCTAGGCATCAGCGTTACCATTCTCTTCTGGCTGCAGCTGCTCCTTCTCAGTGCAGTCCTCCTGTGGGGGGCGCACTCTCTTAAAGAAACCCAGCTAAACAGGAAGAAGAAGAAGAAGGAGAGGAGGAAGACGACATTAAGACAAACAATCAAGTTGTTAATTATTCATCATGCCACTGAAACATCACATACAGTAAATTTAAACTACTACATAAGGACTATGTACTCTAATTACAGAGTACTTCACTTCTGTACATTAACTTTTTGTGACTGATACAGTGTTTAAAAAGTTCCCAACAGTCAAAATCCAGTAAAGACATGGTATTAAAATATTACTTTTGTATCAGTACTCGAGTAAAAGTCTTAAAGTATCTGATGGCAAATGTACTTAAGTATCAAAAGTATCAATAAAGTGTTGGGACCCACAGATGAAGTCGTTCACTGTGGATTTCAAAATAGACTGAACTGAGCTCAGTTTCCCAGAATTCCCCAGTCTTCACACCTAGGTGCAAATTCAGCCTTGAGCTACTATTGGTCAGGGTGACAGACCCCCTCTGACCAGATAGTCAAAACTCCAGCTCCTTCCTTTGTTCTCTCTCTTCTCCGCCTCTCTCCCCACGGGGCTGCCTGCCTTCAAGTTCTCTTCTCCTGGACTCTTCTGGGCCTAACAGCTGCTGAGAGCTGCAAGCAGCAGTTCCAGCAGGTCCAAAGAACTTCTCCTCACTGCAGCGACATGAGGTCCTGCTAGTATTCCAGATCAGTTAGCACCCGCAGCTGCAACGCAAAGCTTACCAGCTAACACCACAATCTGAGGAACATGGAGTAAGTTAGCACAGAGCTGCTATCCCTGCAAACGAAAGGAGCGACCAGTTTCCTCCACCTGCTGTCTTTTATTAAACTTTGCACAGGAAGAACAGCAACCTTCCAACCTTCCAACCTTCTCCTGCTTGGCTCATGAGCCAAGGAACCACCAGCACCTTTTCTTCAAAGACTGGTAACATTGAACTGGGCCTAGATAGCACACAGCATAGCGCAGCTAAGCACAGGACTTTAAACTCTGGTTGATGTGATGCACATGTGTTCACTGTTATTGTGATCTCATGTCAGGTTATTGGTAGTTTGCTTTGCTACACGGCTAATTTTGATGTTAGTTGAATGATGCTTCATACAGTCTCAGAGTCTTTGCATGCAACTAACCATCTTCTATAACCTGTCATCACATCACACACACACACACACACACACACACACACACACACACACACACCTGTATATAGTATATGTTAGTTATATTGTGTGTTTTCATCTTTGTGTTAAATAAAAGACTTTTGAACCTTCATGCTGCCTATTTAATATTGTACAAGAGTGAATGTTGCTAACTTCGACTCTGTCAAGGATCCACAAACCTTCAACCGTTACAGCTGTTATCTGAGACTGATTTGGTGAATTGGCTCTTTTCCCCTATTCAAGGGTGGAGGCAGTGTACCTCAGCACTGTAACTGAGTAAAAGTACTTAGTTACATTCCACTGCAGCATGTTACAGTGACCTGTGAGTGTCTGACCTTATACATGATGAAGATGAGCAGAGCCAGCAGCAGCAGTCCAGCCAGCACGGCCAGAGCCACGACCCACCCAGGGACCGACTGAGGAGGCTCAGCCACCCACACCACCGACACACTCACCTGAAGACACACACACACACACACACACACACACACACACAGCAGCATTAACACAGTTGGTAATAACGTGCAAGAAACAAATGGTCTGATAACGAGTGACGTGAGAACAGACTGGAGTGAGTGTGTGTCAGTGTGTGTGTGTGTGTGTGTGTGTGTCTTACGGTGGTACTGTTGGATGGTAGCTCTAGCTCCAGGTTCTTGTAGGGCATCTCGATGACAGCGAAGGAGGCCGTGGATCGCACCACATATGATCGGTTCTGATTCTCAGTCTGAAAACAAACAAACACACAGAGTCACATGACTGACAGACACACCCACACCCACACACACACTACACTGTTGTTTATCCTTTATTTGTGTACATGTAGTCAGCTGTTAGCAGCTCCTGTCTGCACTGTAATCTATATGTAATAGATTACTCTGATACTGAAAAAACTTCTGACCACCTTTTGTGTGTCATCTGTACAAACACCAACACCTGGGACCAGTTGCCAGGCAACCAGCAGACTCCAGGCAGTTACCAGGAAACAGTTCTCCTGTGAGATTGTTGTTTTTATGACTGATCAATAACTCGTTCAGGTTCTGCTTTAAGAAACACACAGTTCAAAATGAATCCATCAGGATGACATCATCAATACATGTGATCAGCCAGATCAACTTCTTTACACTCAGCATCACTCTGATGGTTTCTGTTTGTTCAGATGTTGGATTCATTACGACATTTTACTGTCGTCACATCAGCCCCAACACCAACAACCAGGTGTTTGTTTGTTTGTTTGTTTGTTTGTTTGTTTGTTTACCCTGAGGAAGTTGTTGACAGCCAGGCGGGAGTAGATGAACAGGATGGCGTTCTTCCTCCTCTCCAGACGACCCACCTGACACCTGAGCCTCAAACACTCTGCTGTAGAGCAGTCCTACACACACACACACACACACACACACACACACACACACACACACACATGTTTCACTTGTGTGTCAGATTTATTCAGATGATGTTTGGTTTCTTGTTTCTGCTGCTTGACATTTTCTGTGACACGTACATGATCTGTGTGATGTCATCATGATGTCATGATGTACACCAACAACATGCTGACATCTTTCATTTGTTTACAGCTTGTTGTACAAACAACATCACAGCTGATCTGACCGCACCAACATGGATCCAGTCACAGGTGTGTCTACCTGTGCTAAGCCTTGAAATTGAGTTCAATACAAGAGTTCACCTGTCGACCAATGACAAGTCGCCCTCACAGGGCCGAGCTGTGATTGGACAGAGAGTCCAAACCAGAGGAAGCTATCACATCTCATCATGTGGTTGTCGGATGTATAAAGTGGTTCACACACAGTCAGGAGACATGAGAAGATGGCATATAAACATCTTATGAATAAACCTTTATTTCCCTATTAGCAACTGAGCTAGCTGTGTTAGCTGTGTCAGCTGTGTCAGCTGAGTTAGCTGAGTTAGCTGAGTTAGCTGTCCTCATCACAAACTTAGTGTGAAGTTTATTACATGGAACATCAACAGTAACAGGTGCATATAGATACTATAGCTAAAGTATTAATACAAGATCAGATCAGGTGTGCGTGTGCATGTGTGTGCGTGCGTGTGTGTGTGTGTGTGTGTACCAGCGTCTGCAGGTCACTCTGTGTGTCTCTGGACTCCAGGTCTCTCTTGCGGACGTGGTTTCTGTTCCGTCCCTCCGTCTCTCGTTCTCTGGCTGGAGTCCCGCTGCTGTTCTTCCCCGAGGAGAGTGGGTTCTACACGCACGCACACGCACACACACACACACACACACACACACTTATTAAAATCAGTCTTGTGATTTGTCCTCAGGTTTGAAGCCGATCATTGATCATGAAGTGACTCTCAGACATGAACATTCAACACTTTGTATTTTATAGTTTATGACGTGACATGGTGTTCTGCCAATGAAGTGGTTCTTTATGTTCAGTGTTCAGTTCTGTGTACAGGTGTGTGTACAGGTGTGTGTCCTGCTCACAGAGACGTTCAGGGGGTTGATCTCCATGTCAGTGGTGCAGTTGATTGGTCCTTCAGTCTCGTACTTCGTGATGTAGAGCAGCGAGCCGTTCTTGAACTGGTACGGCCACTCCACCTCCAGAGAGGCCTTACTGAATGTACTGGGCCCATTGTTCAGCAGCTGAGAGCAGACACGGTTATTGATTATTGATTAAATCAATCATGTGCTGAAACTGATGCTCTGGTCTGTTACGTCCTCCTGTGAAACGGTTCAGACTGAATAACTGCTGTCTGACAAACACCAGAATCTTCATTCAAACAGAACGTTTGATTCATGATCTCAGATGTTTTATATGAAGATGAAGAAGAAGAAGAAGAAGAAGAAGAAGAAGAAGAGCTCCATGCACACAGTCCCTCTTCTTCTCCTGTTATTACAGCGTACAGCACCACCTTCTGACCGGACCACAGTGTGTACAATCACTTCAGACCAGCTGATTCACAGGTTACTATTATTTCTTCTTTTTTATTTTCAAATTGGATCTGACTTTATACACACTGATATATGCAGTGACTATATGTATGTGTGTGTGTGTGTGTGTGTACCTCGTAGACGTGAACGATCTGTGGTCCGATGTCGTCTCCCACCACAGGAGGCTCTTTAGGTTTCCAGTTAGCGATGGGAAGAAGAACCTGACCAGGAGAGGACGTCCTGACAACACACACACACACACACACACACACACACACACACACACAAAGATAATATAAATTAGACATACTACTGCAGTCGATTATAAAACCTTCTCTGTATCATCTAAACGTCTCTGTCACTGATAAAACATCTGTAGGTACTTCTGCTACGGTTCATACTGACATGATACCAGAACCACCTGCTGGTCTCTCACTGTGTCCGTTAGAACCGGACGTGTTCAGTGGATCCATACAGAGTGAACCACAACACTGAGCTCAAAGTCCGTTTAAATCATGTCATCTACTGTTCGTAAGAAAACACAGATCACAGAAACTGTAATGACACAACACAGATGTTCTGTGTGTGTGTGTGTGTGTGTGTTTATGTTTGTGTTTGTGTGTGTGCGTGTGTGTCTGTGTGTGTGTTTATGTTTGTGTTTGTGCGTGTTTATGTTTGTGTTTGTGTGTGTGTGTGTGCGTGTGTGTCTGTGTGTGTGCATGTGTGTCTGTGTGTGTGTTTATGTTTGTGTGTGTGCGTGTGTGTCTGTGTGTTTATGTTTGTGTTTGTGTGTGTGTGTGTGTGTGTGTGTGTGTGTCTGTGTGTGTGCATGTGTGTCTGTGTGTGTGTTTATGTTTGTGTTTGTGTGTATGCGTGTGTGTCTGTGTGTGTCTGTGTGTGTGTGTGTGTGTGTGTGTGTGTGTGTTACCCTCTTATGGAGACTTTAGCGAGGACAGCCAGTTTGGTGACGCTGGAGACTCGCGGACTGGTGTTGTTGAACTGATTAGAGCTGAAACACAAACATCACCATCATCATCTTCATCATCATCACCATCTCATCTTCATCATCATCATCATCATCACCATCATCATCTTCATCATCATCACCATCTCATCTTCATCATCATCATCATCATCACCATCATCATCTTCATCATCATCACCATCTCATCTTCATCATCATCACCATCTCATCTTCATCATCATCATCATCACCATCATCATCTTCATCATCATCACCATCATCACCATCATCACCATCACCATCTCTTCATCATCATCACCATCATCATCATCATATGTCATCATTTGTAAACAGATGTCAGTGATGTGAGGTTGTGTTGCTGCTGTTACAGAAGCAGCCACAGGGGGCGCTGCTGCCTGTGAGTCCTGCAGATCTGCTTTAATATCATCTCACTTCTTCTCTTCCTGCACATCAACACTCAGAGCAACACAACCCTGTCATTAACATACCACTCTCTCTCTCACACACACACAAACACACAGACACACACAGACTTTTTGTTGTGTAAATTAGCGTCAGGAGACAAACTGCTCTGCTCTCATGAATGCTGATGTGTGCAGCTTATTAACAAACTCTGCTCTGATTGGACAGATTCTTCTTTATAAACACATGACAGCTGTTTGAGGGTCAGCAGCTAACCCTAAGCCATCAAAGTGACTGAAGAAGAAGTTTAACTTTAGTTTATGAGGAAACGAACAGAGAAGATTCAGCTGCTGCTTCACTGATCTGCAGTCTGTGACACTGATACTGATGATGTCATCAGTACACATAGCTGCTGATAACTACCACATCATGTGACACACAGAGGACAGAGACACAATTTTCCATCAGAAGCAGCTGTGAAACACTGGATGAATCTGATCTGTTCAGTCTGATAACATTTATAAACTCATTAAATCACTAAATCTTTAAATCACTAAATCATGAAATCACTAAATTATTAAATCTTTAAATAACTAAATCTTTAAATCACTAAATCTTTAAATGACTAAATTATTAGATCTTTAAATCACTAAATCTTTAAATCACTAAATCTTTAAATCACTAAATTATTAAATCTTTAAATGACTAAATCATTAAATCACTAAATCTTTAAATGACTAAATTATTAGATCTTTAAATCACTAAATACTAAATCTTTAAATCACTAACTCATTAAATCACTAAATCTTTAAATCACTAAATTATTAAATCTTTAAATGACTAAATCATTAAATCACTAAATCTTTAAATGACTAAATTATTAAATCTTTAAATCACTAAATCTTTAAATGACTAAATCTTTAAATCACTAAATTATTAAATCTTTAAATCACTAAATCTTTAAATCACTAAATTATTAAATCTTTAAATGACTAAATCATTAAATCACTAAATACTAAATCTTTAAATCACTAAGTCATTAAATCACTAAATCTTTAAATCACTAAATCTTTAAATGACTAAATTATTAGATCTTTAAATCACTAAATACTAAATCTTTAAATCACTAACTCATTAAATCACTAAATCTTTAAATCACTAAATTATTAAATCTTTAAATGACTAAATCATTAAATCACTAAATCTTTAAATGACTAAATTATTAGATCTTTAAATCACTAAATCTTTAAATCATTAAATTATTAAATCTTTAAATCACTAAATCTTTAAATCACTAACTCATTAAATCACTAAATTATTAAATCTTTAAATCACTAAATCAGATCAGATTTAAATTATTAAATCAGCCCGACACTAAATATTTAAATCACTAAACCATTAAATCTTTAAATCACTAAATCATTAAATCACTAAATCATTACATTTTTTAATCTTTAAATCATTAAATTTTTAAATCACTGAATTATTAAATCTTTAAATCACTAAATCTTTAAATCACTAACTCATTAAATCACTAAATCATTAAATCACTAAATCATTAAATTATTAAATCATTAAATCACTAAATCTTTAAATCATTAAAAACTAAATCCTCAAATCATTAAATCATTAAATCACTAAATCATTCCATTTTTAAATCTTTAAATCATTGAATCATTAAATTTTTAAATCTTTAAATCACTAAATTATTAAATCTTTAAATCATTAAATACTAAATCTTTAAATCATTAAATACTAAATCTTTAAATCACTAACTCATTAAATCACTAA
Source organism: Pagrus pagrus (assembly GCF_965226575.1). Taxonomy (NCBI): domain Eukaryota; kingdom Metazoa; phylum Chordata; class Actinopteri; order Spariformes; family Sparidae; genus Pagrus; species Pagrus pagrus. The sequence goes on from NC_140193.1 coordinate 60,988, forward strand.
ATCATTAAATCACTAAATCATTAAATTATTAAATCATTAAATCACTGAATCATTAAATCACTAAATCATTCAATTTTTAAATCTTTAAATCATTAAAGTTTTAAATCTTTAAATCATTAAATACTAAATCTTTAAATAATTAAATACTAAATCTTAAAATCACTACCTCATTAAATCTTTAAATCACTAAATCATTAAATCACTAAATTATTAAATAATTTCATCCAATCACGTTGGCAGACGGACAAACAGGAAGTGAGCTGCAGTCACACGAGGAAGGTGATGATGGATGTCATGTGAGAGGACCGTACCTGACAATCTGCAGGTCAAACTTCACTGATGTGTCCTCCTCTGACAGCTGGTGAACACTGAACCTCAACTCTGCCAGCACCTGACCAATCACAGCAAGGAGACAGACAGCAGAGGACCAATCAGGAAGCAGCAGGAGACAGAGAGGAGAGCAGAGTCAGAAACATGACAGAATATCAAAGTGCTGTGTGATGGATCAGAACAGAGTGTGAACGTGTTAGTCTGATGATCGTCACAGCTCATGTAGCAGAACCATCTCCATAATAACCACATGAACTGGTACCTTAAGTTCTAGTTCTGTAACAAACTGATCTTCAGAACTTCCTGTTTAAATCTAGAGCTGCTGTTTGACTGTCAGCTCCTCCGTCTGCTTCCTCTCATTTCTGTCCTAACTCGTCTTCATCAGTGAAACCTCTGTGACCCGCTGCACCAGCAGCACATTGGATCTGCTCCTGACAGCCCGACTGTGTCCGGATCAGTCATGTGATCACTGACCTTGGTTCCTCCCTTCATGGGGTTTCCCAGGTCACACACCACCATCTTGGTCTGGTTCTCCTTCTTGTAGGCGCAGGACAACCTGTTGAGAGTCTGGGCCAGATCAGAACCAGATCAGAATCATATAAGAACCAGATCAGAACCATAACAGAACCAGATCAGAACCAGTTCAGAACCGTTTTCCCAGAAAAAAGTTCTGAACTAACTTTCTGCATGAACCTGCAGGTTGCTTCAGTGTGTCTGTCAAAGTGTGTCTGGTGTGTTGATGTGCACTATGTTTCATTCTGGACCCTGATTGGCTCTAAACTAGTTGTGATGTCATGAAAGGTGCAGGTACGTCCAGGTGTTACACTGAGGCCGACAGACAGTGACCAAACATGAAGAGTGAAGAGAAACCAACACTGTGCTGCCTCGAGTGGTTCTGGGTGGAGATGTAGGTGTAGGTGTAGGTGTAGGTGTAGTTACAGGTACAGGTGTAGTTAGAGGTGCAGTTACAGGTACAGGTGTAGTTACAGGTGCAGGTGTAGTTACAGGTGCAGGTGTAGTTAGAGGTGCAGGTGTAGTTACAGGTACAGGTGTAGTTAGAGGTGCAGGTGTAGTTAGAGGTGCAGGTGTAGTTACAGGTACAGGTGTAGTTACAGGTGCAGGTGTAGTTACAGGTACAGGTGTAGTTACAGGTGCAGGTGTAGTTACAGGTGCAGGTGTAGTTAGAGGTGCAGGTGTAGTTACAGGTACAGGTGTAGTTACAGGTACAGGTGTAGTTAGAGGTGCAGGTGTAGTTAGAGGTGCAGGTGTAGTTACAGGTACAGGTGTAGTTACAGGTACAGGTGTCGTTACAGGTGCAGGTGTAGTTAGAGGTGCAGGTGTAGTTACAGGTGTAGGTGTAGTTACAGGTGCAGGTGTAGTTACAGGTACAGGTGTAGTTAGAGGTGCAGGTGTAGTTAGAGGTGTAGGTGTAGTTACAGGTGCAGGTGTAGTTACAGGTACAGGTGTAGTTAGAGGTGTAGGTGTAGTAACAGGTACAGGTGTAGTTACAGGTGCAGGTGTAGTTACAGGTGCAGGTGTAGTTACAGGTACAGGTGTAGTTAGAGGTGCTGGTGTAGTTAGAGGTGCAGGTGTAGTTAGAGGTACAGGTGTAGTTACAGGTGCAGGTGTAGTTACAGGTGCAGTTACAGGTACAGGTGTAGTTACAGGTGCAGGTGTAGTTACAGGTACAGGTGTAGTTACAGGTGCAGGTGTAGTTACAGGTACAGGTGTAGGTGTAGTTACAGGTGCAGGTGTAGTTACAGGTGCAGGTGTAGTTACAGGTGCAGTTACAGGTACAGGTGTAGTTACAGGTGCAGGTGTAGTTACAGGTGCAGTTACAGGTACAGGTGTAGTAACAGGTGCAGGTGTAGTTACAGGTACAGGTGTAGTTAGAGGTGCAGGTGTAGTTACAGGTGCAGGTGTAGTTACAGGTACAGGTGTAGTTACAGGTGCAGGTGCAGTTACAGGTACAGGTGCAGTTACAGGTGCAGGTGTAGTTACAGGTACAGGTGTAGTTACAGGTGCAGGTGTAGTTACCTGGCTGCGAACAGCTCCGACCCCGGTGAAGTCGGCCTGCTGTGGAGGGTAGACGTGCAGCTCGGCCTCGTACGCTCCCTCTCCCTGATTCTCGGCGCTGATCTGCAGAGTCAGAGCGTTGTCGTCTCCGATGTAGATCTGCTGGTGGTCGCTATGACAACAAAGTAACGTAAACACCTTTATATTTGTATCATTTCTGACTGTCTGATTCCATTTGAGATGTTTTAAACTCATAAGTCTGCAGGACGTCTCCCACCTCGTCACCGACAGCCTCAGGTCGGGTTTACAGATGTTGTCGTCTCCACAGTCCAACAGGATGTGAGCCTGAACGAACCGACGAGGGAGGAGATGACCAGCGAGGAGACGAACAGCGAGGAGACGAGGGAGGAGACGAGGGAGGAGATAACCAGCGAGGAGACAAGGGAGGAGACGAGGGAGGAGATGACCAGCGAGGAGACAAGGGAGGAGACGAGGGAGGAGACGAGGGAGGAGATGACCAGCGAGGAGACAAGGGAGGAGACAAGGGAGGAGACGAGAGACACAACGTGAGAAAGAAGAAGAAAGAAAGAGCGTACAGTAATATTATATATGTTTTAATATATTACAGAATATTTACAGTAAAGATGACAGAAAACATTGACAGCAGTGTGAGTGCTCTCTCTCACACACACACAGTTACCTGTTTGGTGACGTTGGAGGGGGCGGACATGTCGACGATGGGCTGCAGTCCGGTCTGATCTGCAGCCAGCTGATAGTCCAGACTGTACTCCATCACCACGGAGATCGGAGTGATCTTATCTCGAAACTCATCCTGAGACACAAGTTTACACATCAATCACATGAAACAGTTTCTTCTTCTCTCCCTCCTGACTCGTGTCACCTCCTCACCCTCAGGAAGACGTGCTGCTCCTCGCAGGCCGGCGCCTTCCCGTTCGTCACCATCATGTTCTTGGAGTACTGGAAGGTCCGACCGTGCAGGAAGAGGACGCGCTTAGTCGCCTCCTTCTGCTTCAGACGGTCCAACATGAGGTCCACACGGAAACCTTCAGCGGGCCAATCAGAGAGGAGACCAATCAGAGTCTGAGTGTGTATGTTTGTGTGTGTGTGTGTGTGTGTGTGTGAGTGTGTGTGTCACTCACTGAGGGTCTGTGGGGCTCCAGGCCCGCTGGCCTTCAGACAATACTTCACCTTAAAACTGAAAACACAGACATCACATGAGATAACTGTCACATAGGATGAAGCGCAGGAGCTGCTTCAGATTCAGTTACAACCTTCACTGAGGACTCAACGGTAGAGAGCTCAGGACACACCTGAGCTCAGGACACACCTGTTCAGGTACAAACAGGAAGTGTCAACACGTGTAAACTCACCAAGACACCAAAGTGCTGGTTGTAGGAAGTGTGCAGGTCTTCTCTTCTGGGTTAATGATCTGAGGAGTGATGTCTAATGTGGCGTTCACACTGATCACTGGACGAGCTCTGACACATAATAAAGAATAAATATCAAAACAATAAATATCAAAACAATAAATATCAAAAGAACAAAAGAATCATTAATAATGAGTAAACAGGTCTGAGGAGTGAAAGGGTTAATCTGCTCTAACAGCATCATTAAAGTGAGGAGGAAACAGAAAGTCTTTGATATCAGGAGGTCCCACTCATTAAATTCCTCACACACACACACACGCACACGCACACACACACACACACACAGTAGGATTACCTGTATAAAACTGCTTTGTCTGCTCCAAAGACTCCCACTATTAAATCTGCAGACACAAACAGCAGCTTTAATCACAGCAGCAGTTCATCCCTGCTGTGTGTGTGTGTGTGTGTGTGTGTGTGTGTGTGTGTGTGTGTGTGTGTGTGTGTGTGCGTGTGCGTGTGTGTGTGTGTGTGTGTGTACCTGGGTATCCATTCTGGTCGATGTCAGTGTTTCCAGTCATGGAGTATCCAAAGCTAGCAGGCATGTAGCTCGAAGCCCATTTACCCTGCAGGACCTGACAGACAACACACACACACACACACACACACACACACACACACACACATATATAATGTAATGTATGTAATGTAATTTAACGTGTGTAATGTAATGTTCAGATGTATCTGACTGCTCATACTAAATGTCACCTGCTGGTAGTGTTTACCTGTGAAGGTGAGGGGTCCGGCCCCTGAGGGCGGCCATTATGGATGTAGACAAGACCGTGACGGTCGGGGCCTCCATATGGAGCAGAGATGGCCACATCTGGAAGAGACACGACAAGAGAGGTGAGGCGAGGCAGGTCAGAGTGCGTGTGAGTGTGTGAGTGTGTGAGTGTGTGTGTGTGTGTGTGTGTGTTACCATTGAATCCATCCCTGTCCAGGTCTCCCAGCGCTGCGATGGCAGAGCCGTACCTGGCGTACTTCTCCAACCCTGTGAGCACCTGAGCAGGGTGGAAGGAGAACCCACCACTGCCAAGGTGCACTGATACCTGGAGAACACACACACACACACACACACACACACACACACACACACACACACACACACACACACACACACACACAGTCAATGTGGAGGTGTAGGATGATATTTGATTTGGTTATGTTTTCCTTTAGTTTTCAAATGTGTGATGTTTTTATTGTGTCACCATGTTAGCATTCAGTGTGTTAGCATGCTAACCTGCAACCTCTTTGATGTTCCTGTGCGAGTGTGTCCTACCTGTCCCACCTCCTTCAGTTTTCCATCTGAGCCTCTGTCCATGAAAAGAGGAGCGCCAACCAGCAGATCCACCAGTCTGTCACACGCACACGCACACACACCCACACACACGCACACACACGCACACACACACACACACACACACACACACAGGCGTGTCATTAAACATGTCAGGTGTCTGTTTTTTATTGTCTACAGTGTTAATGCCAGTACAGATGTTACTGCAGCAGGTACAGATGTGCTGAGGACTTGAATGTGTCAGACAGCAGCCTGGACTGAGTTAAACTCCTCATTCACTAAATCAAGACATTAAAACCAAAAAGGTGCAATATGTAAGAATTGGCCAACTCGAAGTCATTCTGTACACAACTCCAAACATAGCTGCTAACTGCTTCTAACTATAGCTGCCACTAGGTAGTATGCTAAATTAACCGGACTCTGCCTGGACCGGGGGCTCGGAGCACTGGGGCAGTGTTGGTGGTGTGTTCTGTCGGACTATCACTTCTTGAGGTACAAAATGGCTAGGGGCTAGCTGGTTAGCATGCTTACTTCAATAGATGTCTCTGCAACACAAAACGTAGATGTCTTTGAAACAACCTAAAGACTGTTAATTCTTCATTTTCTCTTAGTTATTTAATTTTCAAAGGATTTTAACTACAACTATTACATATTGCACCTTTACATGTCTCAGAGAGTAAAGACTTTAATGTGTAATCTGTTGCTAGGAAACATCTGCAGCCCTATCCAATCAGGAACAATCAGCTGTGTCAACAGGAAGTCAGTGTAGGATCACAAGCTAGCAGAATGTCCAAACATGACAGTTTGTATATTTCTGTGTCAGTTAGTGATATTCATACAGTTTTTAATGAGAGGGAGATATGTGATGATGCTAAGCTAACTGACGATATTCACTCATTCGTTATAACGTTTTATTTCAGTGAAATATAGTTTAAAACCTTCAGATCTGTCGACTGTCCTCCATATTAGCTCTGAACAGGTCAGATATTAGCATGCTAATGTTAGCTTTGTCTGCAGTTAGTGGCAGTTAATATTTAGTGAAAACTAGTCAGTGAGCTGCAACCTGTTTTAACTTAGTCATTATAAAACTACACTTAGTAAACACTTACATTAGCACAAGGCTAAGTTAGAGCTTGTGAGGATTTATTAGAGAAGTGATGTCTCTGCTGATCTCAGGGATATTGGATGTTGTGTTCAGTCTGGTGTGACATCATCTCATTATCATGTAGTTAGATAAAACTCGTCTGCAGAGACTAAATCAGTGTGTTAAGAGGTGAAACGGGTCAGTCAGTGTGCAGCAGCTCATCAGACTATAAACTGCTGAGTCAGACAAATAGACTCACCCGTCATTATTGACATCAGAGGCAGCGACTGAATGGCCGAAGTAGGCAGCCATCTACAACACAGAGAGGAGAGAGGCGGGATCATTGAAGTGATACAGAATCAGTGTTAATGGGTCAGCTGATCGACAGACACACTGGACTGAAATATCAACTGTCTGATGAAATGACTCTGAACCACATCACTGACAGACGCCAACAGAACCATGTAGACTGAATCCACACTGTCCACACTGAGTCCTTCTTAAACATGTTTCTACACACAGCAGCTATTTATCTGAGACGCTGTGTGTCGCCTAAACATGATACATTCAGTCTGTCCATCTTGGTCAGGAGGAGCTACACCACCAACACCACCAACACCACCTGCACAACCAACACCACCAGCACCACCAACACCACCAGCACAACCAACACAACCAACACCACCAGCACAACCAACACCACCAGCACCACCAACACCACTAACACCACCAACACAACCAGCACAACCAACACCACCAGCACAACCAACACAACCAGCACAACCAACACAACCAACACCACCAGCACAACCAACACCACCAGCACCACCAACACCACTAACACCACCAACACCACCAGCGCAACCAACACCACCAGCACCACCAACACCACCAGCACAACCAACACCACCACCAACACCACCAACCCCACCAGCACAACCAACACCACCAGCACCACCAGCAAAACCAACACCACCAGCACAACCAACACCACCAGCACCACCAACACAACCAACACCACCAACACAACCAACACCACCAACACCACCAACACAACCAACACCATCAACACAACCAACACCACCAGTACCACCAACACCACCAACACAACCAACACCACCACCAGCCCCACCACTGACACCACCGATACAACCCTCACCACCATCACCACCAACACCACCAGCATCACAGACACAACCAACACCACCAACACCACCAGCATCACACACAAAACCAACACCACCAGCACAACCAACACCACCCTCACCACCAGCACAACCAACACCACCAGCACCACAGACACAACCAACACCACCAGCACAACCAACACCACCAGCACAACCAGCACAACCAGCACAACCAACACCACCATCACCACCAGCACCACTTTAATCACAACTCGTTATTAAATCAAACCTCAGCGTTGAAGCTCACCTGAGTTCCTGTGAAGTTCTTCATGGAGTCCATGTTGAGGCCGTTAAAGATGTTCACCTGAAACATCCAAGAACACACACATCAGCACGTGTGTGAGAGTGTGTGAGAGTGTGTGAGAGTGTGTGTGTGCAACACTTACATAGCCCAGTGCTTTCTTCCCTCGAGGAACTCCAGTCACATAATCTGTGGAAACAAACATGGACGCATGTTTCAAATATCAATTTAATATCAGAATTTATCTTTCAGTTAATCAATTCATCATTTTCTCTGTAAAATACCAGAAAATGACAGAAACCTAGACTTCAACTGTCGTATGTGACTCTGTTTCCTGTGATGAAGAACAAAGTGAAACACTTACTGTTCGATATTTTGACATTAAAGGATAAGTACCGTTTTTTACAACCTGGACCTTATTTCCAGCAAAACATATGGTCATTTACTCACCCAGATAACTTTGGTGTCATTCGGCGTCGTTCGGACGAAATTAGATCCAGTGTAGCGGCGATATATCCATATAATGGGAGAGACGGGGCAGCGACACACAGCCTCTATATAACGCATTATCTGCCACGAAACTAGTTAATTTCATCAATATTTTGTTATGAAATGCTAGCGCTATTCCCCTCTGAGTCCGGGCTCGTCCGTTATCAACATCCGGGGTCAAACTAGCAGTAGCAGCTACAGGTAAACAAGCCGCGCTGTCGCGGGTGCGCGCGCAGCTCAGAGACGACATCTTCCAGGTCAGAGGTAGTAGATCAGCCTACAGACCCCGGATGTTGACAATAGACGAGCCCGGACTCAGAGGCTAATAGCGCTAGCATTTCATAACAAAATATTGATGAAATTAACTAGTTTCGTGGCAGATAATGCGTTATATAGAGGCTGTGTGTCGCTGCCCCGTCTCTCCCATTATATGGATATATCGCCGCTACACTGGATCTAATTTCGTCCGAACGACGCCGAATGACACCAAAGTTATCTGGGTGAGTAAATGACCATATGTTTTGCCAGAAATAAGGTCCAGGTTGTAAAAAACGGTACTTATCCTTTAACCATCTATTGACCATCAAAACAGCTTTCTGTTGATTGACTCACCAATTCATGGACTAACTAGTGGACTATCAAACACTTCCCTATTGATCTATAATGACAATAACAGCCTGTTCTGTGTGTAAACACATTCATATATCCAAAACTAAATTATTCTGTAGTTTTTCCTTCACGCTCTGATGTTTCAGGCTCTCTGGGGAGCCGTGGCGGCGTAAACAAATGACACTTGACTGCAGATTTTACTTTTATGCCCAGCATTATCCCCCTTTCTATTGAATGGCCAGTTGAAAATGGCTTTTTAAAGGCTGAATGTAAAAATAAAAAATAATAAAAAAATACAACAATAAAATAAAAAAATAAAAACAATAAATAATAATTTCTTGATGGGTCTGTAGAATCAGTGGCAAAGTTTGCACCCAGGCTCAGAACAATTAATTTTTCTGGGTTTTTTATAGAAGAGCTCTAGAAGAGCCATGAGTGGAACCGGCTATTTTTTCCAACCCACTTAGGGTCCCAGCCTGATAGCCTATGCTTCCCTTTAGGTTTTTCTCCTCTACTCTCATCTCTCTCTCCTGCACCATCACTTTGCTCTCCTGCTCCTTCAGTCTGCTCTCAGTGGAGGCATGATGCGGCGGTGGCGTATTTGCGACAATAAAAAAAAATTGTAGGAGCGGCGGCTAGGATTTAGGAATGGCGGCCGCCACTCCTAAATGAATGTAGAGGAAACACTGTATAATGTCATATATAATGTCATATGTCATGTTATATATAATGTCATATAGTGTTATATATAATGTCATATATATAATGTTGATAATTGGCGGACTTTCTGGGGAAAACCTGGTCTGATTAGGAGAGACGGCATCCATCCCACTTTGGACGGAGCGGCTCTCATCTCTAGAAATCTGACCCATTTTATTAGCCAACCACCAGCCTGACAACCCAGAGTTGAGACCAGGAGGCAGAGCTGCAGTCTTACACGCTTCTCTGAGCTTCCATTAGATCAGTTGCGCACCCAAAACTTTATTGAGACTGTGTCTGCCCCCCGACCACCTAAATTAATCAAATCAAAAGTCAGCAGAAGAGGAGTTGTGCATGAAAATCTAATAAAAATTAACAGCAAATCTGCAATTTCAAAACAAGACAAGAGAATTAAATGTGGACTCCTAAACATCAGATCCCTGTCATCGAAAGCTGTTTTAGTAAATGACTTAATTTCAGATTGTAATATTGATTTATTCTGTCTTACTGAAACTTGGCTGCATCCTGAAGAATATGTCAGCCTGAATGAATCCACTCCCCCTAGTCATATTAATACTCGCATTCCTCGAGGCTCCGGCCGAGGAGGTGGTGTTGCAGCTATTTATGACTTAAGTCTGTCAATCAATCCTAAACCTAAATTAAATTATAACTCATTTGAAAGCCTTGTTCTGAGTCTTTCACATCCAACGTGGAAAACTTAACAGCCAGTTCTATTTGTTGTAGTGTATCGAGCACCTGGTCCTTACTCAGAATTTTTATCTGAATTCTCTGAGTTTTTATCAAGTCTAGTCCTCAAATCAGATAAAGTAATTATTGTAGGTGATTTTAATATTCATGTGGATGTCGTTAATGATAGCCTTAGTACTGCATTTATCTCATTATTAGACTCTATTGGCTTCTCTCAGTGTGTACATAAACCAACTCACTGTTTTGACCACACCCTTGACCTTGTTCTAGCTTATGGTATCGAGATTGAAAATCTAACAGTTTCTCCACAGAATCCTCTTTTATCAGACCATCACTTAATAACTTTTGAAGTTCTATTACTGGACTACACACCATTAGGCAAAAACTCCTTCACTAGATGTCTATCTGATAGTGCTGTAGCTGAATTTAAGGAAATTATACCGCTGGCACTTAATTCAATGCCATGTCTTAATATAATAGAGGACTCCTCCGCTAACCTCAGTTCCTCACAAATTGATCATCTTGTTGATAGCACTGCAGGCTCATTGCGAACAACACTGGACTCTATTGCCCCTCTGAAAAAGAAACCTATAAAACACAGGAGGTTAGCACCTTGGTATAACTCAGATACCTGCAAATTGAAGCAAACATCACGGAAATTTGAAAGGAAATGGCGTTCCACCAACTTGGAAGAATCCCGCTTAGCCTGGAAAGATAGCCTTAAAATATATAGGAAGGCCCTCCGCAATGCCAGAGCAAGCTATTACTCGTCATTAATAGAGGAAAATAAAAACAACACCAGGTTTCTTTTCAGCACTGTAGCCAGGCTGACAGAAAGTCACAGCTCTACTGAACCATGTATTCCTACAACGCTCAGTAGTAATGACTTCATGAGCTTCTTTAATGATAAAATTTTAACTATTAGAGACAAAATCCATCATCGCTTGCCCTCAACTGGCACTATTGTATCTTTAAACACAGGAACCTCAGAAACAGTTGCAAATTCTGACATATATTTAGACTGCTTCTCTCCCATTGACCTCCACCAACTAACTTCAGTGATTTCTTCATCTAGACAAACAACTTGTCTCCCAGACCTCATCCCAACTAGGTTGCTGAAAGAAACTTTACCTTTAATTAGCTCATCTCTACTAGAAATGATCAACCTGTCTCTATTATCAGGATACGTACCACGGTCCTTTAAACTAGCTGTAATTAGACCGCTTCTTAAAAAGCCTAATCTTGATCCAGAAGCTTTAGCCAACTATAGACCTATATCCAACCTCCCTTTCCTCTCCAAGATCCTTGAGAAAGCAGTCGCCAACTAGCTATGTGACTTTCTTCATAACAATAGTTTATATGAGGATTTTCAATCAGGTTTTAGAGCACATCATAGCACAGAGACGGCACTGGTGAAAGTTACAAATGACCTCCTAATCGCTTCTGACAAAGGACTTGTCTGTGTCCTGGTCTTGCTAGATCTTAGTGCTGCATTTGATACCATTGATCATCACATTCTACTACAGAGACTGGAACACTTAATTGGCATTAAAGGACCCGCATTAAACTGGTTTAAGTCCTATTTGTCGAATCGATTTCAGTTTGTACATGTTAATGATGAGTCATCTCTGTATACCAAGGTTAGTCATGGTGTTCCTCAAGGCTCCGTGCTTGGACCCATACTATTCACCTTATTTATGCTCCCTCTAGGAAATATAATTCGGAAACACTCCATAAACTTTCATTGTTACGCAGATGATACCCAGTTATACTTATCAATAAAGCCAGATGAAACTAATCAGCTAACTAAACTCCATGCATGTCTCAAGGACATTAAGACCTGGATGACCTGCAATTTTCTGCTGTTAAATTCAGATAAAACTGAAGTTATAGTACTTGGTCCTAAACACCTTAGAGATGCATTATCTAATGATATAGCTAGTTTGGATGGCATTAACTTGGCCTCCAGCACCACCGTCAGGAATCTGGGGGTTATCTTTGATCAAGATATGTCCTTCAACTCCCACATAAAACAAATTTCAAGGTCTGCATTTTTTCATCTACGTAACATTGCAAAAATCAGGCCCATCCTGTCCCAAAAAGACGCAGAAAAGCTAGTCCATGCATTTGTTACTTCCAGGCTGGACTATTGTAATTCTCTATTGTCAGGCTGCCCTAACAAGTCTCTAAAGAGTCTCCAGCTGGTCCAGAATGCTGCAGCACGTGTACTGACAGGAACTAAGAAAAGAGATCATATTACTCCTGTATTGGCCTCTCTGCACTGACTCCCTGTAAAATCAAGAATAGAGTTTAAAATCCTTCTCCTCACCTACAAAGCTGTTAATGGTCAGGCACCATCATATCTCCAGGAGCTCATACTACCCTGTTACCCAACTAGAGCATTACGCTCCCAGAACGCAGGATTACTTGTAGTTCCTAAAGTCTCCAAAAGCAGAATGGGAGCCAGAGCCTTCAGTTATCAAGCTCCTCTTCTGTGGAACCATCTTCCTGTTTTGGTCCGGGAGGCGGACACCCTCTCTACCTTTAAGAGTAGACTTTAGACCTTCCTTTTCGATAGAGCTTATAGTTAGGGCTGGCCCAGGCCTGTCTTGGACCAGCTCTTAGTTATGCTGCTATAGGCCTAGTCCGGGGGACAAATGATACACCGAGCTTCTCTCTCCTCCTCTCCTCTCCATCTGTATACATTACGCCTGTATACATGCCCCATCTCTGCATGTCACTGACTTCACTTCTTCCCCGGAGTCCTTGTGCTTTCTAGTCCTACAGGCTCCCATGGATCCTGGCCGCGCCCGGGTCGTGGATCGTGGATGCGCCTAATGCCATGGCCCTGCCTGACACCCACCACTACTGTTGCTAATATTAGTCATATCTCTGTTACATACGTTTCACTACTATTATTGTAATGCATTACTACATACTATCCTTACCGTTAACCACTACTACTGTTATTACTAGTAGTCACATTTCCATTATGTGCATTTCATTATTATTGCTGTAATACCTCTTTATGTACTTTCATTCCTGTCAACCATCTATTATAATTGTATACATTGTGATCTCGTTGATCTGCTCTGTACATGCGACATCTAGCATTTTTTTTTCCTGTTAAAAGGCCTCTGAGGCAAACTGTGATTTGTGAATTTGGGCTTTACAAATAAAATTTGATTTGATTTGATTTGATATAGTGTTATAATGTCATATAGTGTCGTATATAGTGTCATATGTAATGTCATAGCAGTGACATAGTGTTGTATATAGTGTTATAAATAGTGTCATATATAGTGTTGTATATAATGTTATATAGTGTCATATATAGTGTTGTATATAATGTTATATATAGTGTTATATATAGTGTCATATATAGTGTCATAGTGTTGTATATAATGTCATATATAGTGTTGTATATAATGTCATATATAGTGTTGTTTATAGTGTCATATATAGTGTTGTATATAGTGTCATATATAGTGTTTTATATAGTGTCATATATAGTGTTGTTTATAGTGTTATATATAGTGTTGTATATAATGTTATATATAGTGTCAAATAAAGTGTTATATATAGTGTTGTATATAGTGTCATATATAGTGTTGTTTATAGTGTCATATATAGTGTTGTATATAGTGTCATATATAATGTTATATATAGTGTCAAATAAAGTGTCATATATAGTGTCATACATACTGTCATAGTGTTGTTTATGTCATATACATCCCCATATTCTCAGTTTTTTGCAGACGAAGACAGAGCCGTGGGCGGCCACTTCGCCATGCTTACATTGTTTTGAAGGGGGAGGGGCTCAGTCTGTGGAGGGGGCTTGTTGTGCCACCCAGATTTGCTTCCCTCCGTGCAGTTTTCCCCAGACATACGTTCCTCATCCACACGAAAACAGCATTTCAGTGAAGTCAAATTTTGCGATATTCCGCATAAAAAAATAGATTCCGTTTAAATCGGCCAATTCCGCGATTCCATCCGCAATTCTGTGATCGCAGAAATCATAGAGCCCTAATAGTGTCATATAGTGTCATAGTGTTGTATATAATGTCATATAAAGTGTCGTATATAATGTCATATATAGGGTTGTACATGGAGGAGGTGACTTCTGTTCTTACCTTCTGTTCCATCATCATTGAAGTCACCGACTGTCACAGAGTATCCTAATCAACAGACACACACACACACACACACACACACACACACACACACACACACACACACACACACAGGTTAACACTCAATCACATGATGTTATAGTAACTGTTGTTATCTGACTGGAGAGTATGCTACAGAATATGTCAGAGTCACAAACAAACATGAGTATTCATCCTATATTAACTATCACATTCTCCATCTCCAGCGTCCAGAAAATGACCACCTTATGGCACTCAGGCATACAAACAGGTCAGGGCTGAAAAAGGTGAGAAGGATATTGGCGGGGGTGGGGTGGGTGGGGGGTGGGGGGTGTTCTTGCGCAGTGTGCGGTCCACCTCCCCGTACTGCACATCCTCCCTTTTGAAGAACTCCACAGCTGTCTTCTCCCTGGACTGGAGGGTGTACTTGACCGTTTGAATGGCATTGAATGTTGAAACGTTCATGTTTCCACTTCTATGGTCAATGACCTCATTCATCAAGCTAAAAGAAGACTCGACTCTGGGTCCATGAAAGATGCTGTATACATACTGTATCCAACGTCACCATTTTAGTCGACGAAAAGTCTTGGCATTTTAGTCTAGTTTTAGTCAAAGAAAATCCAAAGTATTTTAGTATAGTTTTAGTCAATAGTCTTTTTTTAGTCTTTGAAAGCAGATTGACAGTAATGTTAATCACAATTAATCTAGTCAAACCACTAGATTCATTTTAGTCTTTTTCTCACTCATCTCACAAGATTTATGTCATTATTACCTGATGAAGTAGCTCCACATGTTGAATGACTAGGAATGCTACGTTGCTAGAGGAGCAGCTGCAAAGACACGTGTTGCTGCTTTCTGTCAGCCAGTGCCACACCGATGTGAACCAAAAATGCTGCTGACCTGATGTCTTAAGTAAGATAGGTAATAGGTTGCCAAAGATCCCACCAAATCTTATTTTTTTAAGCAGGTAAATCGACCCAGATGAAGCTACGACATCTCAGGAATAATAAGTTTTATCAGGCAGGAATACATTTATTGAAACACGGGTTAACACGTGAAATTACTCTGTAGCACGTTTCACCAGAGAAGCTCTGTTTGTACTCGCCGCACTTAGCACAGAGCACCGGTGTGTGTGCTCCTCACTCAGGCGCGCGCGCGCGCACACACACACACACACACACACACACACACACACACACACACACACACTGGCAGCAGCGCAGGAGGAGAAAAAAACTGACGCGCATCCAGTGAAGGCTTTTTGGATTGTAACTTAAAAGTCTGTGACGAAAAAAGAGACACATTCTATTACGTTTTTATTTGATTAAGTAGATTTCGTCTTGTCTTTTTTCGTCAACAAAAAATGCGTGTTAATTTCGTCACAGTCAGTGTTTAAGGGCATTGATTTCGTCTCGTCTTTGTCTCGTTTTCGTCATGAAAAAAAACATCGTTGACGAATATTTTTCGTCTTGTCTGACGAAATTAACACGCGTGGTGAATCGATAGGACTCCTCCAGTCTTATCGATTCACCACGCGAAAAGCTCCTTCCTCTTCTTCTTCTTCTTCGTGTTTAACGGGGGTTGTCGTCCAGCCAAAGATACTACTGATTACTACTATCCAGCCGTTTTGCCACACACACGCCTCTAGCGTTATGGCGGTGAATTGCAAGTCCTCTGCTCCACGCTCCCATGTATAGAAATCCATATCCGCTCCCGCTCCGTCACCTGCTGCTCAGACTGTAAAGAACCTGACACTCATGTGTGATTTGTGATTTTGAGTTAAATAAAGAATACTTATTTGACCTTCTTGAGTATTTCTGATCAATATTTGCTTCTTTTTAGTAATAAAAATGATTAAATTGCTCTTTTAAAACATGCTGGTATTACTTCAGATACAAATCAGCTGGACTGTCAGCTCACATGTTCAGACTGAACCTTTGAAAGAAGTCGAACACTTAAGATTTAAACTAAGGAAACAGAATTTTCAATGCTATAAAATAAAACATTAACAGTGAGTATTTTCAGTCATCATCAAACACTGACATGATGAAACTAAAGCAGCAGAGGTGTGTGTGTGTGTGTGTGTGTGTGTGTGTGTGTGTGTGTGTGTGTGTGTGTGTGTGAGCTCACCAAGGTAACTGTCGTCGAACTGAGCTCCTGCTGACTTTGTGGCCTGCGTGTTGCTGTACGGTGCGATGAAGCCCCGGTCCACACGGGTGAAGATCTCTGACACGTCATCAGAGATCAGCTGACCTGCAGACACACAGAGAGAAGAGGAGAACGTTAGAGAACAGAGGAGAACAGCAGGAGGAGGAGAACAACAGGAAAAGGAGAACAGAGGAGAACACAGGAGAACAACACGAGGAGAACAACAGGAGGAGGAGAACTTAGGAGACCACGGGAGAACAACAGGAGGAGAACAACAGGAGGAGGAGAACAACAGGAAAAGGAGAACACAGGAGAACACAGGAGAACAACAGGAAAAGGAGAACACAGGAGAACACAGGAGAACAACAGAAAAAGGAGAACAGAGGAGAACACAGGAGAAAAACAGGAGAACAACAGGAGGAGGAGAACAGGAGGAGGAGAACTTAGGAGACCAGGGGAGAACAACAGGAGGAGGAGAACAACAGGACAACAACCGGAGGAGGAGAACAACAGGAGGAGGAGAAACACAGGAGAACAACAGGAGGAGGAGAACAACAGGGTGAGGAGAACAACCGGAGGAGAACAACAGGAGGAGGAGAACAACAGGATGAGGAGAACAACCGGAGGAGAACAACAGGAGGAGAACAACAGGAGGAGGAGAACAACAGGAGGAGTACAACAGGATGAGGAGAACAACAGGACAACAACCGGAGGAGAACAACAGGAGGAGGAGAACAACAGGATGAGGAGAACAACAGGAGGAGAACAACAGGAGGAGAACAACAGGAGGAGGAGAAACACAGGAGAACAACAGGAGGAGGAGTACAACAGGATGAGGAGAACAACAGGACAACAACCGGAGGAGAACAACAGGAGGAGGAGAACAACAGGGTGAGGAGAACAACCGGAGGAGAACAACAGGAGGAGGAGAACAACAGGATGAGGAGAACAACCGGAGGAGAACAACAGGAGGAGGAGAACAACAGGAGGAGGAGAACAACAGGAGGAGTACAATAGGATGAGGAGAACAACAGGACAACAACCGGAGGAGAACAACAGGAGGAGAACAACAGGAGGAGGAGAACAACAGGATGAGGAGAACAACCGGAGGAGAACAACAGGAGGAGGAGAACAACAGGAGGAGGAGAACAACAGGAGGAGTACAATAGGATGAGGAGAACAACAGGACAACAACCGGAGGAGAACAACAGGAGGAGAACAACAGGAGGAGAACAACAGGAGGAGGAGAACAGGGAGAGAACATGTGATTTTTGTTTTCAGATATATATAAAAACACACAGGTTATAATTAAAGGAACCACACAGAGACACACTGTAATCACTACCAGAGAGAGAGAGAGAGAGTGTGTGTGTCGGTGTCTGTGTGTTTGTGTGTCTGTATGTGTGTGTGTGTGTCTGTGTGTGTGTGTGTGTGTGTGTGTATGTGTCTGTGTGTGTGTTCGTGTGTGTCTGTATGTGTGTGTGTGTCTGTGTGCGTGTGTGTGTGTGTGTGTATGTGTCTGTGTGTGTGTTCGTGTGTGTCTGTATGTGTGTGTGTGTATGTGTGTGTGTGTCTATATGTGTGTGTGTGTGTTGACTCAACAGGAAACAATAATTAGACTAACAGCCCTCACCACACACAGATCATGTGACTGAGTCAGTCTGTGACACACCCTCTGATGTCACACACACACACACACACACACACACACACACACACACACACACACACACACACACACACACACACACACACACACACACAGCTGCTGTTTAAAGTCTTATGGAGATGCTGGTGACTCAGTATCTGCAGTTCTGGTCCGGTCCACATGCTGCTCTCTAACTACTGTTTATAGTGGGCTCAGTGCTGTAATGGATCACTGACTGACTGATGAGTTCTGCAGGTAGCTTCTGGTTCTGACTGGATTTATGGACGCTACGTGTGTTGGTGCTTTTGTCCTCAAAGCTGTGAAGCGAACCCTGCTGAGGACCGGCCCAGTTCAAAGCTGAGCGTCAGTCATTTTATAGTTTAAAAGGGTTAATTTACCCAGAATTCATGGCAGATTAGTGGGACAGACGCACTCAGACTGAAGTCTGACAGTCTGTGAACGTCTCATGATCCAGCAGAACCAAAACCAGCAGCTGAAAGCTCAGAGGACTCATCTGTTTCCTGCTGCTGCTCCACATGAACGTCTGATTACATTTGTTTAGAAGCGGATTCATTACAACTGGATTTATTCAAAGTCAAGTCAATTATCATGAGTCAGGGCAGTCATTAAAGGAACAGTCTGACATGTTTTCACTGTTTGAGAGTAAGAGAAGAGGACTGTCACTCCCACGTCTGGACACTGAAGACGACGCTACAGCTAGCTTGGCTTAGCATAAAGACTGTAAATGGGGGAAAAGCTAGCCCTGCTCTGGTCAAAGGACACAAACCAGCGTCTCTAAGGCTCAGAAAAAGAAGCGAGATGGAATGAAGCCATCGTCAATGTTGTTTACACTGAATCAGTTAAAAACAACTTAAACATTTACAGTTATTACATACATTACATTACAGTTACAGTTATATTTAGACCTTAATCCAACATGGTTTACAGTTACTGACAGTCTCCTTCTTCTTCTCTGCCTCTCATGGTGTGTTGCTACACTGCTGACTGCCACCATGTGTCAGTCAGTGGAACAGCCTGACACCAGACGGACTCTGTTTCACTTTCAGTCAATACTTCACACTGTAACAAACACACAGAGACTGACCCTGCCAGTAGAAGCTGCCTGGTCCTCCCACCACCACTCTGTTGTTCTTCTGAAACACACAAACACAAACAGGACAACTCTTTTATTTCACTCCTTGCTGGCGTCCCAGTAGCTCAGTCGGTAGAGGGGACACGCGTCCCATGTACAGAGACCTCGTCTTCGCTGCAGGGTTCGAGTCAGACCTGCTGCAGCTGCCTGCTGCTCTCTCTCATCCCATTTCCTGTGATCTCTCCAAGCCATCCTATGAATAAATCCATGAAAGCCCCCCAAAAAATACTAAAAGAAAATTAAAAAAAACTCTCTGATGTGAGTTTGCGGCAACACCACGACCTGTAGAACCAACAGAACTGAATCAAACAGAAGAACCTGGGACAGTTTCATACCTTGAGAAAGTCAGCACTGAATCCAGCCTGACAGAAGCCCTGTCCCTCAGGTGAGTTCGCATCTGAACACACAAACAACACACAAACACACACACATTACATCATGTATCACAAGAAATAATAACAATGAACATTCTGTCAGAGCCTCAAAATATAATTATTAAACATTTGATTCAGTGAATTCTGTGTGGTGAGCTGGCTGCATGAGAAAACACACTGTTTGTCCTGAAGGAAGCTAACATGAAGCTAACAACATCAGCAGCTTCCACAAACCAAACACAGAGGGGGTAGCTTGTTAGCTTGTCTGTTAGCAGGTGTGTTTGTATTTCATGTTCTAACTGCAGTACTTCATGTTCTAACTGCAGTACTTCATGTTCTAACGGCAGTACTTCATGTTCTAACGGCTGTACTTCATGTTCTAACTGCAGTACTTCATGTAATAACTGCAGTAGTTCATGTATTAACTGCAGTACCCCATGTAATAACTGTAGTATTTCATGTAATAACTGCAGTATTTCATGTTATAACTGCAGTACTTCATGTTATAACTGCAGTACTTCATGTAATAACTGCAGTGTTTCATGTAATAACTGCAGTACTTCATGCAATAACTGCAGTATTGCATGTTCTAACTGTAGTATTTCATTTAATAACTGCAGTACTTCATGTTATTACTGCAGTGTTTCATGTTCTAACTGTAGTATTTCATTAGTAACTGCAGTATTTCATGTAATAACTGCAGTATTTCATGTTCTTACTGTAGTATTTCATTAGTAACTGCAGTATTTCATGTAATAACTGCAGTACGTCATGCAACAACTGTAGTATTTCATTAGTAACTGCAGCATTTCATGTAATAACTGCAGTACGTCATGCAATAACTGCAGTATTTCATGTTCTAACTGTAGTATTTCATTTAATAACTGCAGTTATTGAACTGCAAAGCCTAGTCCTACAGGCTCCCATGGATCCTGGCTATCCTTACCATTAACCACTACTACTGTTATTACTAGTAATCACATTTCCATTATGTGCATTTCATTATTATTGCTGTAATACATCTTTATGTACTTTCACTCCTGTCAACCATCCATTATAATTGAATACATCGTGATCTCGTTGATCTGCTCTGTACATGCGACATCTATTGCACGTCTGTCCGTCCTGGGAGAGGGATCCCTCCTCTGTGGCTCTCCCTGAGGTTTCTTCCACATTTTTTTTCCCTGTTAAAAGGGCTTTTTTTTTTTGGGGCAAGTTTTTCCTCACTCGAATCGAGGGTCGAAGGACAGAGGGTGTCGTCTCTGTACAGATTGTAAAGCCCTCTGAGGCAAACTGTGATTTGTGAATTTGGGCTATACAAATAAAATTTGATTTGATTTGATTTGAGTACTTCATGTAATAACTGCAGTATTTAATGTAATAACTGTAGAATTTCATTTAATAACTGCAGTACTTCATGTTATAACTGCAGTACTTCAAGTAATAACTGCAGTACTTCATGTTATAACTGCAGTACTTCATGTTAGAGCCGTAGACGTGTGATGTACTGACTGGATCTGCAGGGCGAGTACTCGACCACCGTCCCTCCTTTCTTGAGGAAGCAGGTTCCGACAGGTTCTCTCTCTGACACACCGAACGTTGACCACTGGTACAGAGGAGCACATGCCTGAGACACACACACACGCACACGCACGCACACACACACACACACACACACACACACACACACACACACACACAAATAAATCATTATAAGTGCATGAAAGAAAGTTAAACAAAAAAGTAATACAAAAATAAAACAGAGGAATTAAACTCAAAATGACAAACATGTAGTACACAATACACAAAGTACCTACAACCAGTGTTGTACTTAAACTAATACTACAGTACTGTGAGGTGGAGTGACTCATCAGTATCAGTCAAGTACATGTAAGAGTAATGTCTACTACAGTATCATACATAATACATATAGTACAAAGCCACTGTGTGTGTGTGTGTGTGTGTGTGTGTGTGTGTGTGTTACCAGGATGTGTTCTCCATCAGATCTGACTGAAGCACCGAACCACTGTTTGGATTTAAACTCCATCTGAGCTCCTGCATCATTCACCCTGTCACCTGACACACACACACACACACAGAAAGAGAGGTTTGAACACAGATCAGTTACAACTCAGAAGACACTCTAAACCATTTCAAATCACTTGAACTTCACTTGTACTTATTAAATGTTGTGTGTCTGTCTGTGTTTGTTAACACACAGCCTGACACACAGCAGGATAAAGTGAGACTACAGCCTTCAGCAGCAGATGAATGACAGTCTGCTCTGCACTGACAGGAGACGTTGGGATTTTCCTTCAGGTTGGGAAACTCCAGCTGATGAAACATGTTGTGTTGAGTTTAAATCCTGTCCTGTTCATGTGTGACTGAGACAGACTCACACATGTACCATCACACACTACAGAGTGTGATGGTACATGTGTGACTGAGGCAGACTCACACATGTACCATCACACACTACAGAGTGTGATCCTGCTCACAGATCACATGTTTTATCTCCTTTATGTTATCATGGTCGTCATGATGCCACACACACACACGATGCCAAGTGTTTGTGCCAGCCGGTCACCATCTTAACTGTAACCATAGCAACGGACTGTTTGTCCCTTTGTCTCTGGAGGAGACGCTGCTAACAGGCTAACAGCTACAACACACACACGTCAACACAACTCCGACACACACATCCACACACTGACTACTACACACTCCAGTATTCCAACCACACTAATGATGAAAACCTGGAGGACGTCTGGTGGACAGAATCACCTCAGTTTAACAGACACACAAACATTTAACAGACACACAAACATTTAATGGACAAACAAACAATTAACAGAACATGAATGAAGCTATGATCAGAACATCAGAGTCCAAGTCCTTGTTTTACACTTCCTGTTAAAGGACAGAAAATACACACTGCTGCAGGACCAAAGAACACACTGAGTCACACACACACACACACACACACACACACACACACACACACACACAAACAGATGAATTCCAGTTAATTCTGGTGGTCCAGTAAAGCTCCGTCCAGAAATCACCGAGGTCACAACAACAAAGACTCTATTGTGGGAGAACACACACACACACACACACACACACACACACACACACACACACACACACACACACACACTCACTCACACTCACACACTATAACCAGGTCACTCAGTAGCAGCATTAGAGGATCAACATGAGTAAGCAGGTTTGTTGGTGTCAGTCAGTGTGTTGCTCAGAGGCACTGCAGCAGAGCTGAGAGCTGATTGGTTGTGGTGTCACACTGTAAACATCCTGTATAAACAGGTCGACTGCAGCAGGCCTGCTGAGGCTGTAAGACTGAGTCACCTTATATGGTCAGAACAGGACCAGCAGCTGAAGGTTTGGAGCTGAATGATCCACTGATGTATCACAACAGAACTGGTCTCAGAGTTTGTCCACCAGAACAGAGCCGGTCATCCAAACCCAGCTCCAACTCAGAACCAGTTAAAACTTCAGATCCCAAATGAATCAGTAGAGAAACATAACGTCGGTTCTGGACTGACTTCACTCACACTGGTTTCAAACCACTGATGTGTCTGAGCTGAACATGTCCTTCAGTCTCCTCATTAATACATCTGACTTATTAAATCAGTTGAGCGTCGCTGTCAGTTAACACACACATTCAGCTGTTTCATTATCAGACTGTGTGACTGACTAACAATCTAACAAAGGAACAATTTAGTGAATGCTACAAAGCCCAGAACTTGGAACAAAACCAAAGCAGCCTAAATAAAGAACGGCCCGTCCCTCTGTGGTGAACATACAACTGCAGAATAAATGTGACCTACAGTCTCTTTATATTGTTCATTTTCATCCTGACAAACACTTTCAACACAGGAAGTGAACATGTTCACATGGTGATACTCAGTGTGATCAGATCAGAGATCAACAAACACAATCACTCTGCACTATAACTGTCTGCATTATGACTGTCTGCATTATGATTGTCTGCACAATGACTGTCTGCACAATGACTGCATTATGATTGTCTGCACAATGACTGTCTGCATTATGACTGTCTGCACTATGACTGTCTGCATTATGACTGTCTGCACTATGACTGTCTGCACAATGACTGTCTGCACTATGACTGTCTGCACAATGACTGTCTACATTATGACTGTCTGCACTATGACTGTCTGCATTATGACTGTCTGCACTATGACTGTCTGCACTATGACTGTCTGCACTATAACTGTCTGCATAATGACTGTCTGCATTATGACTGTCTGCATTATAACTGTCTGCACTATAACTGTCTGCACAATGACTGTCTGCACTATGACTGTCTGCACTATGACTGTCTGCACTATGACTGTCTGCACTATAACTGTCTGCACTATGACTGTCTGCACTATGACTATCTGCAGTGAGTCTGCATTATGACTGTCTGCACTATGACTATCTGCACTGACTGTCTGCATTATTACTATCTGCATTATGACTGTCTGCATTATTATTGTCTGCACTATTACTGTCTGCACTGACTGTCTGCATTATTACTATCTGCACTATGACTGTCTGCATTATGACTGTCTGTACTATAACTGTCTACATTATGCCTGTCTGCACTATGACTGTCTGCATTGTAACTGTCTGTATTATTACTGTCTGCATTATGACTGTCTGCACTATGATTGTCTGCATTATGACTGTCTGCACTATGACTATCTGCATTATGACTGTCTGCATTATGACTGTCTGCACTATAACTGTCTGCATTACGACTGTCTGCACTGACTGTCTGCAATGACTATCTGCATTATGACTGTCTGCACTATGACTGTCTGCACTATAACTGTCTGCACTATGACTATCTGCAGTGACTCTGCATTATGACTATCGGCACTATGACTGTCTGCATTATAACTGTCTGCACTATAACTGTCTGCACTATGACTGTCTGCACTATAACTGTCTGCACTATTACTGTCTGCATTACGACTGTCTGCACTGACTGTCTGCATTATTACTATCTGCACTATGACTGTCTGCATTACGACTGTCTGCACTATGACTGTCTGCATTATAACTGTCTGCACTATGACTATCTGCAGTGAGTTTGCATTATGACTGTCTGCACTATGACTATCTGCATTATGACTGTCTGCACTATGACTGTCTGCATTATGACTGTCTGCACTGACTGTCTGCATTATTACTATCTGCATTATGACTGTCTGCATTATAACTGTCTGCATTATTACTATCTGCACTATGACTGTCTGCATTATGACTGTCTGCATTATAACTGTCTGCATTATTACTATCTGCACTATGACTGTCTGCATTATGACTGTCTGCACTATAACTGTCTGCACTATAACTGTCTGCATTATGACTGTCTGCACTATAACTGTCTACATTATGACTGTCTGCACTATGACTGTCTGCATTGTAACTGTCTGTATTATTACTGTCTACATTATGACTGTCTGCATTATGACTGTCTGCACTATGACTGTCTGCATTATGACTGTCTGCACTATGACTGTCTGCACAATGACTGTCTGCATTATGACTGTCTGCACAATGACTGTCTACATTATGACTGTCTGCACTATGACTGTCTGCATTATGACTGTCTGCACTATGACTGTCTGCACTATGACTGTCTGCACTATAACTGTCTGCATAATGACTGTCTGCATTATGACTGTCTGCATTATGACTGTCTGCATTATGACTGTCTGCACAATGACTGTCTGCACTATGACTGTCTGCACTATGACTGTCTGCACAATGACTGTCTGCACTATGACTGTCTGCACAATGACTGTCTGCATTATGACTGTCTGCACTATAACTGTCTGCATAATGACTGTCTGCACTATAACTGTCTGCAATATGACTGTCTGCACTATGACTGTCTGCATTATAACTGTCTGCATTATGACTGTCTGCATTATGACTGTCTGCATTACGACTGTCTGCACAATGACTGTCTGCATTACGACTGTCTGCACTATAACTGTCTGCATTATGACTGTCTGCACTATGACTGTCTGCACTAT
Source organism: Pagrus pagrus (assembly GCF_965226575.1). Lineage (NCBI taxonomy): Eukaryota > Metazoa > Chordata > Actinopteri > Spariformes > Sparidae > Pagrus > Pagrus pagrus. The sequence goes on from NC_140193.1 coordinate 86,644, forward strand.
GACTGGCTGCATTATGACTGTCTGCATTATGACTGGCTGCACTATGACTGGCTGCACTATAACTGTCTGTATTATGACTGTCTGCACTATGACTGGCTGCACTATGACTGTCTGCACTATAACTGTCTGTATTATGACTGTCTGCACTATAACTGTCTGCATTATGACTGTCTGCATTATGACTGTCTGCACAATGACTGTCTGCACTATGACTGTCTGCATTATAACTGTCTGCACTATAACTGTCTGCACAATGACTGTCTGCACTATGACTGTCTGCACTATGACTGTCTGCACTATAACTGTCTGCACTATAACTGTCTGCACTATGACTGTCTGCACTATGACTATCTGCAGTGAGTCTGCATTATGACTGTCTGCACTATGACTATCTGCACTGACTGTCTGCATTATTACTATCTGCATTATGACTGTCTGCATTATTATTGTCTGCACTATTACTGTCTGCACTGACTGTCTGCATTATTACTATCTGCACTATGACTGTCTGCATTATGACTGTCTGTACTATAACTGTCTACATTATGCCTGTCTGCACTATGACTGTCTGCATTGTAACTGTCTGTATTATTACTGTCTGCATTATGACTGTCTGCACTATGATTGTCTGCATTATGACTGTCTGCACTATGACTATCTGCATTATGACTGTCTGCATTATGACTGTCTGCACTATAACTGTCTGCATTACGACTGTCTGCACTGACTGTCTGCAATGACTATCTGCATTATGACTGTCTGCACTATGACTGTCTGCACTATAACTGTCTGCACTATGACTATCTGCAGTGACTCTGCATTATGACTATCGGCACTATGACTGTCTGCATTATAACTGTCTGCACTATAACTGTCTGCACTATGACTGTCTGCACTATAACTGTCTGCACTATTACTGTCTGCATTATGACTGTCTGCACTGACTGTCTGCATTATTACTATCTGCACTATGACTGTCTGCATTACGACTGTCTGCACTGACTGTCTGCATTATTACTATCTGCACTATGACTGTCTGCATTACGACTGTCTGCACTATGACTGTCTGCATTATAACTGTCTGCACTATGACTATCTGCAGTGAGTTTGCATTATGACTGTCTGCACTATGACTATCTGCATTATGACTGTCTGCACTATGACTGTCTGCATTATGACTGTCTGCACTGACTGTCTGCATTATTACTATCTGCATTATGACTGTCTGCATTATAACTGTCTGCATTATTACTATCTGCACTATGACTGTCTGCATTATGACTGTCTGCATTATAACTGTCTGCATTATTACTATCTGCACTATGACTGTCTGCATTATGACTGTCTGCACTATAACTGTCTGCACTATAACTGTCTGCATTATGACTGTCTGCACTATAACTGTCTACATTATGACTGTCTGCACTATGACTGTCTGCATTGTAACTGTCTGTATTATTACTGTCTACATTATGACTGTCTGCACTATGACTGTCTGCACTATGACTATCTGCATTATGACTGTCTGCACTATAACTGTCTGCATTATGACTGGCTGCACTATGACTGTCTGCACTATGACTATCTGCATTATGACTGTCTGCACTATAACTGTCTGCATTATGACTGGCTGCACTATAGCTGTCTACATTATGACTGTCTACATTAATGTCTGCATTATTACTGTCTGCACTATGACTGTCTGCATTATTACTGTCTGCACTATGACTGTCTGCATTAATGTCTTCATTATTACTATCTGCATTATAACTGTCTGCACTATGACTGTCTGCATTAATGTCTTCATTATTACTATCTGCATTATGACTGTCTGCACTATAACTGTCTGCATTATGACTGTCTGCATTAATGTCTTCATTATTACTATCTGCATTATAACTGTCTGCACTATGACTTCATTATTACTATCTGCATTATGACTGTCTGCACTATAACTGTCTGCACTATGACTGTCTGCATTAATGTCTTCATTATTACTATCTGCATTATGACTGTCTGCACTATGACTCTATAAGGAACATTTATATAAAATAATTCTCAGTTAACAGATGAGTGAAGCAGCTGTGTTTCTGAACTGAGATTCTGTGTGTTTGTTGTTTGTCAGAGGATCCCACAGAACACCAACCAGGATCAACACACACACACACACACACACACACACACACACACACACACACACACACACACACCATCATCATCACCATCCCCTGAGGGGACAGTAACAGTCCGTCATATTATTGTGTATAAATCATCTGTTTCTCTGCTTCCTGCTCTGGTTGAACTTTTTACTGACACTTTTCTTTAAACTCACTGTGCACACAGGAGAAGACACCTGATCTCTGCTCTTTGACCTGTGAATCATATGATGGTGCGGATGAACAGTCCTGTGTGTTGTTGAGTGAAGTCATCACAGGTTCAGCCAAACTGAAGAGTTTCAACAGAGGATCAGACTCTTTAATCTTTGTCATGAGGCAATACTGTCCACACCCAGTGTGACTGATAACACAGCAGCCAGACTCCCTTGACAAATGGTGTGATTATAAGAGATGTTGAGTGAGGAGAAACTTAACAAACTCTGTTGATGAAGGTTCTCAGTCATCCAGGTCACGGTAACTCTAAGTTTGTAAAACGGCCACGACAGATTCTGAATCATTGTCTCCTTCTTGTAACTTCAGCATTAAATGAAAACAGTCAGTTGTTTGTTTCCTTGTAAAAAGTGTCAGTTTGTGGCAGCATGGCTGTACCAGCCTGTCTGCTTCTGTGTCTAAAGTGCTAAAGTCTTACCTGCCAACATTTAGCAGCTGTTTGAACACACTGTTTACACTGATTTCACCATTTACACTCAATTTATGAAAGAAGAAACATTTTATTGATCTAAACATGTCACATTTTACAAACACACTGAACAGTAACCAGTATAGGCGACTTCTTTGTCCCCAGACTCCCTTAACAAACAGTGTGAAATACAGTTTTAGTCCTGCTGTAATAACTCTGGATGATTCCTGGATGTGTGTGTGCTGCTGCATTCAACACTTTCATTATAAAAGTTTCTGTATTAATGTCTGTAGATGTTCTGCGATCTGCTCGCTGCCTTTTTCTTGAGTTGTGACTTAGGGAGGGTCAGTGTGTGGAGCAGTGTGAGGATCAGTGAGGAGCAGTGTGGGGAGCAGTGTGAGGAGCAGTGTGAGGAACAGTGAGGAGCAGTGTGAGGAGCAGTGAGGAGCAGTGTGAGGAGCAGTGCGAGGAGCAGTGTGAGGGTCAGTGTGAGGAGCAGTGAGGAGCAGTGTGAGGATCAGTGTGAGGATCAGTGAGGAGCATTGTGAGGAGCAGTGAGGAGCAGTGTGAGGATCAGTGAGGAGCAGTGTGAGGATCAGTGAGGAGCAGTGAGGAACAGTGTGAGGAGCAGTGAGGAGCAGTGTGAGGATCAGTGAGGAGCAGCGTGAGGATCAGTGAGGAGCAGCGTGAGGAGCAGTGAGGAGCAGTGAGAGGATCAGTGAGGAGCAGTGAGGAGCAGTGTGAGGATCAGTGTTAGTATCAGTGAGGAGCAGTGAGGAGCAGTGTGAGGATCAGTGAGGAGCAGTGTGAGGAGCAGTGTGAGGAACAGTGAGGTTCAGTGTGAGGAGCAGTGTGAGGAACAGTGAGGATCAGTGAGGAGCAGTGAGGAGCAGTGAGAGGATCAGTGAGGAGCAGTGAGGAGCAGTGTGAGGATCAGTGAGGAGCAGTGTGAGGAGCAGTGAGGAGCAGTGAGAGGATCAGTGAGGAGCAGTGAGGAGCAGTGTGAGGATCAGTGAGGAGCAGTGTGAGGATCAGTGAGGAGCAGTGTGAGGATCAGTGAGGAGCAGTGTGAGGAGCAGTGTGAGGAGCAGTGTGAGGAACAGTGAGGATCAGTGTGAGGAGCTGTGTGAGGATCAGTGAGGAGCAGTGTGAGGAGCAGTGAGGAGCAGTGTGAGGAGCAGTAAGGAGCAGTGTGAGGAACAGTGAGGATCAGTGAGGAGCAGTGTGAGGATCAGTGTGAGGAGCAGTGAGGAGCAGTGTGAGGAGCAGTAAGGAGCAGTGTGAGGAGCAGTGTGAGGAGCAGTGAGGAGCAGTGAGAAGCAGTGTGAGGATCAGTGTGAGGATCAGTGAGGAGCAGTGTGAGGATCAGTGAGGAGCAGTGTGAGGAGCAGGGTGAGGAGCAGTGTGAGGATCAGTGAGGAGCAGTGTGAGGATCAGTGAGGAGCAGTGTGAGGATCAGTGAGAAGCAGTGTGAGGAGCAGGGTGAGGAGCAGTGTGAGGATCAGTGAGGAGCAGTGTGAGGATCAGTGAGGAGCAGTGTGAGAAGCAGTGAGGAGCAGTGTGAGGAGCAGTGAGGAGCAGTGTGAGGAGCAGTGTGAGGAGCAGTGAGAAGCAGTGTGAGGAGCAGTGTGAGGATCAGTGAGAAGCAGTGTGAGGAGCAGTGTGAGGATCAGTGTGAGGAGCAGTGAGGAGCAGTGTGAGGATCAGTGAGGAGCAGTGAGGAGCAGTGTGAGGAGCTGTGTGAGGATCAGTGAGGAGCAGTGTGAGGAGCAGTGTGAGGATCGGTGAGGAGCAGTGTGAGGAGCAGTAAGGAGCAGTGTGAGGATCAGTGAGGAGCAGTGTGAGGATCAGTGAGAGGCAGTGTGAGGAGCAGGGTGAGGAGCAGTGTGAGGATCAGTGAGGAGCAGTGTGAGGATCAGTGAGGAGCAGTGTGAGAAGCAGTGAGGAGCAGTGTGAGGAGCAGTGAGGAGCAGTGTGAGGAGCAGTGTGAGGAGCAGTGAGAAGCAGTGTGAGGAGCAGTGTGAGGATCAGTGAGAAGCAGTGTGAGGAGCAGTGTGAGGATCAGTGTGAGGAGCAGTGAGGAGCAGTGTGAGGATCAGTGAGGAGCAGTGAGGAGCAGTGTGAGGAGCTGTGTGAGGATCAGTGAGGAGCAGTGTGAGGAGCAGTGTGAGGATCGGTGAGGAGCAGTGTGAGGAGCAGTGTGAGGAACAGTGAGGAGCAGTAAGGAGCAGTGTGAGGAGCAGTGTGAGGATCAGTGAGGAGCAGTGTGAGGAGCAGTAAGGAGCAGTGTGAGGAGCAGTGTGAGGAACAGTGAGGAGCAGTAAGGAGCAGTGTGAGGAGCAGTGTGAGGATCAGTGAGGAGCAGTGTGAGGAGCAGTAAGGAGCAGTGTGAGGAGCAGTGAGGAGCAGTGAGGAGCAGTGTGAGGATCAGTGAGGAGCAGTGTGAGGAGCACTGTGAGGATCAGTGAGGAGCAGTGTGAGGAGCAGGGTGAGGAGCAGTGTGAGGATCAGTGAGGAGCAGTGTGAGGATCAGTGAGGAGCAGTGTGAGGATCTGTGAGGATCAGTGAGGAGCAGTGTGAGGATCAGTGAGGAGCAGTGTGAGAAGCAGTGAGGAGCAGTGTGAGGATCGGTGAGAAGCAGTGTGAGGAGCAGTGTGAGGATCAGTGAGGAGCAGTATGAGGATCAGTGAGAAGCAGTGTGAGGAGCAGTCTGAGGATCAGTGAGGAGCAGTGTGAGGATCAGTGAGGAGCAGTGTGAGGAGCAGTGAGGAGCAGTGTGAGGAGCAGTGATGAGCAGTGTGAGGAGCAGTGTGAGGATCAGTGAGAAGCAGTGTGAGGAGCAGGGTGAGGAGCAGTGTGAGGATCAGTGAGGAGCAGTGTGAGGAGCAGGGTGAGGAGCAGTGTGAGGATCAGTGTGAGGATCAGTGTGAGGATCAGTGGGGAGCAGTGTGAGGAGCAGTGTAAGGATCAGTGTGAGGAGCAGTGTGAGGAGCAGTGTGAGGAGCAGTGAGGAGCAGTGTGAGAAGCAGTGAGGAGCAGTGTGAGGAGCAGTGTGAGGATCAGTGTGAGGATCAGTGGGGAGCAGTGTGAGGAGCAGTGTAAGGATCAGTGTGAGGAGCAGTGTGAGGAGCAGTGTGAGGAGCAGTGAGGAGCAGTGTGAGGAGCAGTGTAAGGATCAGTGTGAGGAGCAGGGTGGGGAGCAGGGTGAGGATCAGTGTGAGGATCAGTGAGGAGCAGTGTGAGAAGCAGTGAGGAGCAGTGTGAGGAGCAGTGAGGAGCAGTGTGAGAAGCAGTGAGGAGCAGTGTGAGGAGCAGTGTGAGGAGCAGGGTGAGGAGCAGGGTGAGGAGCAGGGTGAGGATTAGTGTGAGGATCAGTGAGGAGCAGTGTGAGAAGCAGTGAGGAGCAGTGTGAGGAGCAGTGTGAGGAGCAGTGTGAGGATCAGTGTGAGGATCAGTGAGGAGCAGTGTGAGGAGCAGTGTGAGGATCAGTGTGAGGAGCAGGGTGAGGAGCAGTGAGGAGCAGTGTGAGGAGCAGTGTGAGGAGCAGTGAGAGAAGCAGTGAGGAGCAGTGTGAGGAGCAGTGTGAGGAGCAGTGAGGAGCAGTGTGAGGAGGAGTTCAGCTCCTCTCTCAGTCCCTGGACGAGTCCACACACCTCCTGTTTCAGCACACATTCCCGATCGTGTCCTGACAGGAGATCATCAGAAACACAGCTGCACAGTGGGAGAGTTACTGCTGCTCTACCAAACACCTCCTAAAGTGTGAACGTGTGAATCCTCACGTTATAATCCTTCAGTAAGATCCTCATTTATTCATGTTTGATTTAAATTACATCTAGATACAGTAGATCAAACACTGCAATCTGTAATCCAGTTACTGTCTGTAATCTGCTCTGACTGATATCAGCCTCACTCTGTCTCCACCTGTCCTTATCAGGTTATCAGTGTTTGATCAGTTATTGATTAAAAGACACCATCAGTATGAAGATCAAACAGAGAGTGAGTGAGGAGCTCAGTTCTAGAAGATCAGATTATAGATTATAGATCAGTTTTAAGTTCCAGTTCTGTCCTAAAACATCTGAACATGTTCATAAATCTCATATCAAACTGTGTAGTGTTGATCTGTTACCTGAGCTGTCAAACTGCAGCTGCTGACAGGACAAAGAGCTCCTCCAGGGACAGCTGTACACTGCTCCTCTCTCCACAACACCTCCTCCTGATGAAGATGAGTTCGCCCGAGGAGCTCCAATCAGAACGTCTGACCTGAGGAGGAGAGGAGAGGAGAGGCGAGGAGAGGAGGAGATGAATGTTAGTCGGGCTGCTGATTGCTGACAGTCATTCCCTCCTGCGCCGTGATAATTGTAACGGTGAGCACAGTAAAATAAAGTGAGGGGAGTAGTCAATCTGTAATGACACTCCCACACTCTGTAAGGGCACTCCCACACTCTATAAGGGCACTCCCACACGGTAAGAGCTCTCCCACACTCTGTAAGGGCACTGCCACACGCTATAAGGGCACTCCCACACTCTGTAAGGGCACTCCCACACGGTAAGAGCACGCCCACACTCTGTAAGGGCACGTCAACACTCTGTAAGGGCACTGCCACACTCTGTAAGGGCACTCCCACACTCTGTAATGACACTCCCACACTCTGTAAGGGCACTCCCACACTCTATAAGGACACTCCCACACTCTACAAGGGCACTCCCACACTCTGTAAGGGCACTCCCACACTCTATAAGGGCACTCCCACACGGTAAGAGCTCTCCCACACTCTGTAAGGGCACTGCCACACTCTATAAGGGCACTCCCACACTCTGTAAGGGCACTCCCACACGGTAAGAGCACGCCCACACTCTGTAAGGGCACGTCAACACTCTGTAAGGGCACTCCCACACGGTAAGAGCACGTCAACACTCTGTAAGAGCACTCCCACTCTCTGTAAGGACACTCCCACACTCTGTGAGGGCACTCCCACACGGTAAGAGCACGCCCGCACTATGAAAGGACACTCCCACACGGTAGGAGCACGCCCACACTATGTAAGGACACTCCCACACTATGTAAGGACACTCTCACGCTCTGTAATGACACTCCCACTCACTGTAAGGACATCCCCATACTTTATAAGGGCACTCCCACACTATGTAAGGACACTCCCACTCGCTGTAAGGACACTCCCATATTATGTAAGGGTACTCCCACTATCTGCAAGGACACTCCCACACTATGTAAGGACACTCCCACTGTCTGTAAGGACACTCCCACACATAGGTCAAAAGCCTGCAGCTCCTCCAGTTAGTTAGAAGTAAAGAAACCTCTTGGCTAAGAGGTGAAACATCTTCAACAAACTGAAACACATCCAGTTGCCTACGATGAAGAACTTAGCGGTACCAGGACCTGGATGACTGAGAACCTTCATCAACAGTAAAGTGTTGTGTCTCCTCAGAGTTGCCATAGAGCAGCAGCTGTTTGTTAGAGAGAGAAGGACAGAAGCTTGTTGCTGCTCTGCACCAACATTACATCTCCATGTCCTGTCTATTATTTTCTTATAATAGAAAGGTGAACCTGAGACACCTGGTTACCTTGGTGACAGCTGTGTCTCTTCCCTGCAGGTCTCTGTTAGTTTGGTTTCTCTCAGCTGTGCTCAGCTTGATCAGGACAGCTAGCTGGCTAACTTTGTTTTAGCTTGTGAGTTTTAAACAGGGTGGATGTGAGCGAGCTGTGTGTATGTCGTTCTGAGTCAGACTCACTGATCAATCACAGTCAGTCACACTGTTATTGATCCATGGAGCGGCTGTTCAGACTGTCAGGACGTCACACTGGAACATCAGCCTCAGTCGTGTCAGCTGACCGTGTGTTTTAAAATCTTTTCACTGTGTTGAACTCACTTTGGTGTTGGAAATAAAAACAGGAAGTGATAAAAACCGGAAGTGAAGCAGCTCACAGCTGTTTGAACTGTGCAAGCCATCAACATGTTGTATGAAATCATAGATTATAAAGTTGTGTCTGTTGGTTGTGTTACACTGCAGGATGTCTCATCATGTTTGTGTCTCCTCAGGCTGCAGCAGTGTTCAGGGTACACTGGGGTTTATATATTCACGTATCATGTCCATATGCTTAGTTACATACTAGTGTTTTTAAAATATATATATTTCTAATTTATATAAGTGTCGTGTGTGTAAGTAAGAATGATATTTTGTGAAATGATCATAAAGCCTTTGTTTCATTAATTTATGGATCACTAACTGATAATCAGAGAAGTCAACAGTCCTCACAGTCCTCCAGTAGACAAACTTCACATACTTCACACTAGTACTGATTCAACTTGTTTACTCCAGTAAAAGTAATAGAGTACAGGCTCTGAAATGGTTTGTGGTCAAAAGCTAACTGAAGCTCACGTTATATTAATATAATTCAAAGACTATTAAAGTTAAAGGTAGAGTCGGTAAAAGATAGTTGATTGTTGAGTCTCATTCCCAGGACGTCAAATAGCCACATGTTGGGTTGGTAAAGCGTCCCGAGCAGCAACAAAGAGAGAAAATAAGAAACTCTGCAGATACGAGACACTAACACGCCTTTTCTCCCCATTCAGCCTCCCTCTCTGTCTGTTCACGTCTTTTACGTCTATGCTTCGTCTCGCTGCGTCTGCCGTGCGTGATGTGCTCTGATAGGTCGACATCAGTCTTGTGATGTTGGGAAGGCGGGGTGCGATGACGCCAAAATTTATAATCCATAATTCATCTCATTGCATCAAACTAAAGTAACACACTTTAAACATGTACTGAAGTACAGTATAATAATAAATATATATAATGATGAAATAAACACTCCACAACACGCTTCACTCCACAACACGCTTCACTCCACAACACACTGCACATCATCTGTTTTTATAATATTTCAGACTAAACGTTTAGAAGAGACGAGCTGCTGTTATCATCCAGAAACAAGACGAGGAAACTCTGACATATCAGGAGAGTTACAGTCACACTGAGGCTGCACATGACACACAGACACACAGACACACACACACACACACACAGACACACACACACACACACACACACACAGACACACACACACACACACACACACACACAGTCTCTGTCTCAGGTTTATGTCTCAGGTACAGTTTTCAGTGTAAAATCTGCTTCAACACTCGTTACATTACTCGTTACACTACTCGTTACACTCCTCGTTACATTACTCGTTACACTCCTCGTTACACTACTCGTTACATTACTCGTTACACTACTCGTTACATTACTCGTTACACTACTCGTTACACTCCTCGTTACATTACTCGTTACACTACTCGTTACATTACTCGTTACACTACCGTGTTAAAGCCTGTAATCATGAACACAGGGAGGAGGAGCTGTACTACTGAACCTTTAAAACTCAAATATACACCAAGCATCACCAAAGAGACACTGACACAGCTGGAGGACTGATGATGTTTACAGGAAACACACAGAGACCCAGAGACAGAGAGGTGGACAGAGACAGAGAGACGGACAGAGACAGACAGAGAGAGACATAGAGAGAGACAGAGACAGACATAGACATAGACAGAGAAACAGACAGAGAGAGACATAGGGAGAGACAGAGACAGACATAGACATAGACAGAGACAGAGAGACAGAGACAGACAGAGAGAGACAGAGACAGAGAGACGGACAGAGAGAGACATAGAGAGAGACAGAGACAGACAGAGACAGACCGAGAGACATAGACATAGACAGAGACAGAGAGAGAGACAGAGACAGAGAGACGGACAGAGACAGACAGAGAGAGACATAGAGAGAGACAGAGACAGACAGAGACGGACAGAGAGAGACATAGAGAGAGACAGAGACAGACAGAGACAGACCGAGAGACATAGACATAGACAGAGACAGAGAGAGAGACAGAGAGACGGACAGAGACAGACAGAGAGAGACATAGAGAGAGACAGAGACAGACAGAGACAGACCGAGAGACATAGACATAGACAGAGACAGAGAGACAGAGACAGACAGAGAGACAGAGACAGAGAGACGGACAGAGACAGACAGAGATAGACAGAGAGAGACAGAGAGAGAGACAGAGAGACGGACAGAGACAGACAGAGAGAGACATAGAGAGAGACAGAGACAGACAGAGAGAGAGACAGAGACAGAGAGACGGACAGAGACAGACAGAGAGAGACATAGAGAGAGACTGAGACAGACAGACAGACAGACAGACAGAGAGACAGAGACAGGCGCCCTGGTGTTAGTTCAGACAGTAGCTCTGTCTCATCATCATCATCATCATCATCATCATTGTCGTCTTACTTCTGGTTGTTGGACGGGTTGAAGAAGTCCACGGAGAAGCCGAAGTAGCTGCCCTGAGGTCCGGAGTAGACGGACGGAGAGTCCACGTCCAGATTAAAGGCTCCGCAGCGGTGAACGAGGACCAGGACGACACAGAACAGCCCGACAGCTGCCCGCCCTCCTGCCATGGCTGCCGGGGAGCTGCTCCGCGGGTTAGACGCTGAAAACACGGAGGAAGAGGACGAAGATGAAGGCGGAGAGCTGAGGGAGCTAACCGATGTTAGCGTGCTGGTAAAGAGTCTGTCCACTGGTTCGGTGTCGGTCCACCGTCAACACGACGACACCACAACACCACAACACAACAACACCACGACAATACACCTCCTGAAGGGACTACGGCGGGACTTCCGGTCTGTACAGAGCCGTTCAAGAACCGTCCGGACCGGAGCAGCGTCAGCGCGTCTAACCGCTGAGACCGAACAGAAACACGGATACACACCCGGGGAGAGGCCGTACTGTGTGTGTGTGTGTGTGTGTGTGTGTGTGTGTGCGCGTGTCACCGCAGGCTCGTTCTCAAAGTTACATCCGGTTTATACCTTTCAGAACAAAAGCACCCCCCAAACATTGTATCAGTGTCGTAAATACACAACAATCCTACTCGAGTAAAAGTCTTAAAGTATCTGACAATAAATGTAGTCAAGTATCCAAAGTAGGGATGTTGTGACGTCACAAAACTCACGATAATCATGATGTTTAAACTTCAAGGATTGATACTGTGTTAATAACACACATATGAGATGATGTGGGGATGATCCAGAGAAGACGTTTGTCTCTGAGTGTGATGTTTTTGTAGTGTTTCCTCAGTTGTGGTCACAGACTCTGTCCTCCTTCACACACTTATTCACCAACAGAGACACACAACACACAGTAAACACACTGACAGACACATTAGATTCTGAGCATTTTGAAAAAAATATTTTGATATTTCCACAATAATCATGTAGAAAAAATCTGATATTGAGACAGCCCTACTCAAAGTATCAGTAAAGTAACTGATCCATATATTTACACGTATGTATAAACTGTATACTATGAGCCAGCTGATCATCACAATCACTGCTATAAATAAATACATTTAAAATATGATACTTTGGCTCCGATGCAGCATGTAATCCTCAACACTGTATTTAGTCACTTTAAATTGTCTAATTTTAGTTAGACAAAATAAAACGTAACCTGTTTATTTACCAGTTTGGAAGATTCTGCTGAATTATCTAAGGATCAAAACATATTTATTCATCTCATTAGTTCCTTATTAAACACTAAATACTCTACTCTCTGACGTGATGTCAGTGGTAGCTACAGAGGACGTGATGTCAGTGGTAGTCCGTCATGTATTACCACAGCTTTACATTCACAGAGAACAGTTAAATAATCAATTACTGACTTGATCTTTGAACTCTTTTCCACATTAAGACTGATGAAACAAGATACAAATATGACATATGTTATTTATTGTTTGAAAATATAAAATAACATAATGTTATCATAATAGACAAATGATAATTTAATGTTTTAATGCTGTTTCATGTCAAACAAATTGAGCGTGGACAGATGTGATTTCTGGCCACCATGTTTGTGGGGATCAGAAAACAGATGCTCAACATGAACGTGTTGTTGAAGACAGGAAACATGAAAATCTGCCCTCATGATTAATATGCAGAAATCAATGAATGAAATGTTTTAAAACAGAACTACATTTAAACACATTTCACCACACAGCACATATAATGCTTTTATTCTGGAGCCCGATTTATGTGTTTTCCGGTCTGTCTGCAATCAACCGGTTCAACTTGACTGAGCATGACGCACAACAGGAAGTTCATTCCTCCACACAGTGAAGCAACACACACTTGTTCAAGACAAGACATGCTGGTGTCTGCAGCAACAGGACAGATTATATTTAATCTGGAGGATTACCTTCTGTTTGTCATGTTTCCTTCAGCCTGTTACTGCTGTCATGTGTTCATCTTCTCTCATGTGTTCATCTGCTGTCATGTGTTCATCGTCTGTCATGTGTTCATCTGCCGTCATGTGTTCATCTGCTTTCATGTGTTCATCTGCTGTCATGTATTCATCTTCTCTCATGTGTTCATCTGCTGTCATGTGTTCGTCTATCATGTGTTCATCTGCTGTCATGTATTCATCTTCTCTCATGTGTTCATCTGCTGTCATGTGTTCATCTTCTCTCATGTATTCATCTGCACTTGTGGTCATTCTGCATTCATGTGTTCATCTTCTCTCATGTGTTCATCTGCTGTCATGTGTTCATCGTCTATCATGTGTTCATCTGCCGTCATGTGTTCATCTGCTTTCATGTGTTCATCTGCTGTCATGTATTCATCTTCTCTCATGTGTTCATCTGCTGTCATGTGTTCATCGTCTATCATGTGTTCATCTGCTGTCATGTGTTCATCTGCTGTCATGTGTTCATTGTCTATCATGTGTTCATCTGCCGTCATGTGTTCATCTGCTTTCATGTGTTCATCTGCTGTCATGTATTCATCCTCTCTCATGTATTCATCTGCTGTCATGTGTTCATCTGCTGTCATGTGTTCATCTTCTCTCATGTATTCATCTGCACTTGTGGTCATTCTGCATTCATGTGTTCATCTGCTATCATGTGTTCATCTCTCATGTGTTCATCTGCTGTCATGTGTTCATCTTCTCTCATGTGTTCATCTTCTATCATGTGTTCATCTGCCGTCATGTGTTCATCTTCTGTCATGTGTTCATCTGCTGTCATGTGTTCATCTTCTGTCATGTGTTCATCTGCTGTCATGTGTTCATCTTCTCTCATGTGTTCATCTGCCATCATGTGTTCATCTGCACTCGTGTTCATTCTGCACTCATGTGTTCATCTGCTATCATGTGTTCATCTACTCTTATGTGTTCATCTGCTATTATGTGTTCATCTTCTCTTATGTGTTCATCTGCTCTCATGTGTTCATCTTCTGTAATGTGTTCATCTGCTTTCATGTGTTCATCTGCTGTCATGTGTTCATCGTCTATCATGTGTTCATCTGCTGTCATGTGATTATCTGCTGTCATGTTCATCTTCTGTCATGTGTTCATCTGCTGTCATGTGATTATCTGCTGTCATGTTCATCTGCTGTCATGTGTTCATCTGCACTCATGTGTTCATCTGCCATCACCAACACCACCCACTCCACACTCAGCAACTGTCTCACCGAAATTAAATCATGGATGCAAACAAACTATCTCCAACTAAACAGTGACAAATCGGACATAATCATCATTGACCCCGCCTCCCGCACCAAAGCCAGTCACAACGTCTCCCTCACCCTCGATAACTGCACTCTATCACCCTCATCACACACCCGCAACCTAGGAATCATCTTTGACAGTAAGCTATGGTTTGACCTCCACATCAATCATATCACCAGGACCGCCTTCTTCCACCTCAAGAACATCGCCCGTCTCCGCCCCTCACTCACCTTCTCTGCTGCAGAAACCCTCATCCATGCATTTATCACATCCAGACTGGACTATTGCAACAGCATCCTCCATGGCTCACCATCCAAACTTCTCAATAAACTGCAATACATCCAGAACTCAGCCGCACGCCTGCTCACCCACACCACCCCGTCCTCCGTGACCTGCACTGGCTGCCCATCACTTACCACATACAGTTCAAAATCATCCTCCTCACACACAAAGCACTAAATAACCTGCCCCCCCTTACCTCACAGACCTGCTTCATCACCACACCCCCTCCCGCAACCTCCGCTCATCCGAAGGAAACATCCTCTCCCCACCTACACGGACCAAGCACCGAACCTGGGGAGACAGAGCCTTCTCCATCGCTGCCCCCTGCCTCTTGAACTCACTCCCCAAACCCATTTGTATCTGCACACACCTCCCAACATTCAAAACCATGCTCAAAAGGCACCTTTTTAAATTAGCTTTTAATATATAATCTTTATGTGCTTTATACTACTTTACTGCTATACTGTTCTATACTGTTTTCTGTGTTTTATACTGTCTTCTGCTGTTTTTAACTGTATATGTTATGATTTTTTAAAGCGTAAAGTGTCTTTGAGCATCTGTAAAAGCACTTATAAATACAATTTATTATTATCATTATTATTATTATTATTATTATTATGTGTTCATTCAGGACAGGCGAAAACCAAGTAAAGTCCAAGTCAAGATAATCAAGCCCTTAATCAAGTTGTTTTCATGTCCTGAGTCAAGACAGTTGAGTTTCAAGTCAAGTCCAGTTCAAGTCAAGAAAGGTAAGGACCAAGCAAAGTCCTAAGTCAATAGGAACATCAGGACAGCCCAAGTCAGGTCCAAATAAAAGTACCAATCGAACCCGAAGTGAAAACAGGGGACTTCCACAAGTCCCACGAAAGGTCCCATATCAGGGCAAACATGCCCTAAGTTAAGACAGTCAAGTCCCAAGTCAAGAAAGGCAAGAATCAAGCAAAGTCAAGTTTGGGTCCTAAGTCCAGATAATCAAGTTCTAAATTGAGTTGTTTTCAGGACCAAAGTCAAGATGTAAAGTCCATGTAAAGTACCAGTCCCAAGTCCCATGTCAATTGAAAGTTCTAATGCTATTCAGGGCAGTCAAGAATCCTGAAAGTTAAATGCCATCAGTCCTCAAGTTCAAGTCCTCTGTCAAAACATCAACATCCCAAGTCAGGACAGGCCAGTCCAATTCAAGTCCAAGTAACGGTAACAGTCAAGTCCCAGATTGAGACAGGGGAGTTTCACAAGTCAATGTAGTCCCATGTCAAGTCAAATAAATCCTACACAAAGACAGTCCCAAGTTATGTTTTAAGTCAAGAATGGCAAGAAACAAGTCAAGTTGATTTAAAGTCCTTGGTTAAACCAGACAGCCGAGTCCCAGGGTAAGACAGACAAGTTCCACAAATCACATGGCACATGTCTTAACAGACTGTCACAGTCAAGTCCTGTGTGCAGTCCAGGTCAGGTCAGAATCGAGAATCAAGTCCTGAAGTCCAGATACCACATCTGCCAATTCAAGTCCGAAGTCACAAGCGCCAATCCAGGTCTAAAGCCAAGTACAATGAAGTCAATACAAAGAAGTCCCAAGTCAAAACAGGCAAGTCCTCAGTCAAGTCCTCAGTCAAGTCCGCAGGCAAGTCCTCAGGCAAGTCCGCAGGCAAGTCCAAAGCTGACTGGTCACAACTGTCAAATATTCTTTAAAAAACAGCCAAGTCCCAAAATCATGTTTGATTTTGCTTGGCGAGACCATTAGCTGCTGGATTTGTCTCTCTCCCTGGTCGGAAAGTACTGATGTAATCATCCAGTTTTTAACTCCTAAATATCAAACGTGTTTAAAATGTTCGAGACAGCCCCCAATGACTGTGCGAACATTGGGAGGGTTAAGACTGGGTCTGTGAACCCCTCACAGGACCAGATAATCTGGGCTGAACTTCAGGACCAAATAAAGCCCCAGAACAGATCTATCCTCTGACTGTCAGGAGAGGGGACCAATCCAAGTCAGTCAACTTAGGACAGGTGAGTCCAACAAGTCCCAAGGCAAGTCCCAGATCAAGACAGGGAAGTCCTGTCAAGAATGGCAAGTTCCTAGTCAAGTCCATGTCACTGTAAGTCCTGGGTCAAGTTCCAGTCCAGTCTCTGGACTCCAGTCAAGTCCAGAGTCGGTCTGATGTTGTTTAATGTAATTTCCTCGTTAGCACGTCTAAAAAACCCTGAACAGACAGAAACATGCTGATGTGTTGTTAACGCGTCTTTCACTAGAACAATGTTTGTGATGCTTTCAGCTGAGATGGAGTTACAGCCCAGTGTTTTCTTATTGTTGTCTATAAATCCTACACACACACACACAGACACACAGACACACACACACACACACACACACACACACACAGCCTGAGCTGAGGGCTTTTCGTCTTATTTGGCCATGGGCTGCTCTGAATCACCGCTACAATGAAGTGTGCACTCAAGAATGTGTGGCAGAACTCCCCCGAGATCCACAGGAGGGGGAGGTGTGTGTGTGTGTGTGTGTGTGTGTGTGTGCATGCTTGTGTATTTGTGTCAGAGAGATGGTGTAATGGACATTGTGTAAGTGTGAGTTCTGCTGATTATGTAGCATGCAGAGCTCGATGCATGTCAGCTTTGTTTCAACACTGTGAAGACGCTCTGGACCTTCAAACAGCTGTTGGACGTCTACAGTTTACAGGCTCGAGACGGGTTCGGGGTAAATAAAGGTGAGAACATTGAAGAGAGATGTCAGAACTGGAGAAGTCCAGAGTTCTTCCTCCTGTTTGTCAGTTTTAATGATTAAATGTTTCAATCTGGACAACTGGACAACATTTGTAACTTCTCAGCAGGTTAAATATAACAAACACCTGATCTGTAAAACCTGTACGAGACAAAACCACATGATGCAGAATCCTGATCAGTAGTTTATATATTATATTATATATTTATTTCATGAATAAACTACAATGTTGATGGTTAAACCTTTTCAACCCTTTTGTTTTCAGCAGGAACACAACTATAACAAATCATCATAAAGTTGTGTGTGATGTGTTGAAGTCACAGACCAACATGATGATTCATGTGTTCATCATGTTTGTGTCTCCTAATCCTCTCAGTCCAGTTGTCTCTCTTTTTAAACTCTGTCTCAATCCACCAGCTGCTCTCTGACTGTCTGCTGTTTGTAGTGGACAGCTTTGTCTCTGAGAGCAACATGATGAGACGATGACAGTGAACCAGAACAAATCAACTAAAAAGTTCTGTAAATCTGGTTCATCACTTCTGAACACCATGTAAAGCACAAACAGCAGATGTGATGTAGTGAAGGTACAGATGTGTTCAATGGGTGAAACTTTTACTGACAATCAGTGCCGGCCCTGACCAATTTGGTGCCCTAGGCAAGATTTTAGCTGGTGCCCCCTCGCATCGCAGTCAATTTCACAATCAATTTCATACACTCACACAGAAACTGCATGTATGTATTCAAGATTTTAAAAGTTTAAAAGTGCATCTGAAGAGAGAAGTATATGTGACCACTGGATGTTACATTTGAATACTCAGATCTACCTGCCCTTGTAACGAAAGGATGAAAATGCTATTAAATCATTGCTTGATTGTCTTACAGACATCAAAGCGTGGATGGTCTTAAATTTTCTGAACTTCAATGAAAGCAAAACTGAAGTTCTGATTTTAGGACCTAGTGGTGCCTGTGATGCCCCTCATATGCACTTGTGTTCCTTAGAACCATATGTCAGACCTGCTGTAAAACATCTGGGTGTGATAATGGACATAATGGATTCTAAGCTGGACAAACAGATAAACTCAGTGGTTAAATCTAGCTTTTTCCAGTTGAGGCTCTTATCTAAGGTCAAGCCATTTTTATCTTTTAAAGACTTGGAAAGGGTTATACATGCTTTTATCTCTTCCCGGCTTGACTATTGTAATGCCCTTTATGTTGGTGTTAGCCAGGCCTCCCTCTCTCGCTTGCAGTTGGTGCAAAATGCCGCAGCTCATTTTTTAACTGGAACACGCAAGCGTGAGCACATCTCACCCATATTGGCCTCCCTTCACTGGCTCCCTGTACGTTTTAGGATTGATTTTAAGATTTTACTGTTTGCCTATAAAGCACTAAACGGACTAGCTCCAGCCTACATTACTGACCTTTTAAAACCTTATGTCCCATCAAGGTCACTCAGGTCCGCCGACCAGCTGACCTTGGTTGTCCCAAGGTCAAAGCTAAAGCACAGGGATGATCGTGCTTTTGCATCTATGGCACCAAAACTCTGGAACGAGCTGCCTCTAGATGTTCGGCGGGCCCCCACACTGCCTGTTTTTAAAACTCGCCTAAAAACTCATTTTTATTCTTTGGCTTTCAATTCAGTAAGAGAGTGGCCCCTGTCTGTCCCTGTGTCTGTCCTAAGTGGTCTTTGTGTTTTGTTTTGTTTTGTTTTGTTTTTTTTACTACGTAAGCCATTTTAGTTCTATTGTACAGCACTTCAACTGTTGTTGTTTTTAAATGTGCTTTATAAATACATTTTGATTGATTGATTGATTTAATTAAAAAAACAGATGCTTGGTGTGTGCTATACATAAGACTAATATAGGCTAATAATGAAAATACGATGAGACTCATTCAACTTCATCGTCATTGCAATTCAGTCTAACCAGAGTGCAAAAAGCAGTAAAGTGCAGTGAAATTAATATCTATCTATCCATCTATCTATAAAATAATCTCCTTCTCACCCCTGGTGGGGTGGTATCTGTGTCATCCTCAAGCTTGGGTCCTCTACCAGAGGCCTGGGAGTTTGAGGGTTCTGCGCAGTATCTTGGCTGTTCCTAGGACTGCGCTCTTCTGGACTGAGGCTTCAGATGTTGTTCCTGGGATCTGTTGGAGCCACTCTCCCAGTTTCAAATCAAATCAAATCAAATCAAATTTTATTTGTATAGCCCAAATTCACAAAGCACAGTTTGCCTCAGAGGGCTTTACAATCTGTACAGAGACGACACCCTCTGTCCTTCGACCCTCGATTCGAGTGAGGAAAAACTTGCCCCAAAAAAAGCCCTTTTAACAGGGAAAAAAAATGTGGAAGAAACCTCAGGGAGAGCCACAGAGGAGGGATCCCTCTCCCAGGACGGACAGACGTGCAATAGATGTTGCATGTACAGAGCAGATCAACGAGATCACAATGTATACAATTATAATGGATGGTTGACAGGAATGAAAGTACATAAAGATGTATTACAGCAATAATAATGAAATGCACATGGAAATGTGATTACTAGTGATAACAGTAGCAGTGGTTAATGGTAAGGATGGTATGTAGTTACAATAATAGTAGTGGAACGTATGTAACAGAGATGTGACTAATATTAGCGACAGTAGTGGTGGGTGTCAGGCAGGGCCATGGCAGTAGGCGCATCCACGATCAGGCAGGGCCATAGCAGTAGGCGCATCCACGATCAGGCAGGGCCATAGCAGTGGGCGCGTCCACGATCAGGCAGGGCCATAGCAGTGGGCGCATCCACGATCCACGACCCGGGCACGGCCAGGATCCATGGGAGCCTGTAGGACTAGAAAGCACAAGGACTCCGGGGAAGAAGTAAGTCAGTGACATGCAGAGATGGGGCATGTATACAGGCATAATGTATACAGATGGAGAGGAGAGGAGAGGGGAGGAGAGAGAAGCTCAGTGTGTCATTGTCCCCCGGACTAGGCCTATAGCAGCATAACTAAGAGCTGGTCCAAGACGGGCCTGGGCCTGTCCTGGCCCAGCCCTAACTATAAGCTCTATCGAAGAGGAAGGTCTTAAGTCTACTCTTAAAGGTAGAGAGGGTGTCCGCCTCCCGGACCAAAACCGGAAGATTGGTCCACAGAAAAGGAGGAGTTTGGAGGTTACTGCCCCGAGTGCCCCCACTACGATGGGGACCACGCTAGCCTTGACCTTCCACATCTGTTCCAGCTACTCTTTCAACCCTTGGTACTTCTCAAGTTTCTCGTGTTCCTTCTTCCTGATGTTGGCGTCAGCTGGGATCTATATATATATATATATATATATATATATATAAGGACTTCAACAACTACAGACCAGTTGCTCTTACTTCACACCTGATGAAGGTCCTTGTCCATCTGCGCCCTCTGGTGGGTTCTTTTATGGACCCACTCCAGTTTGCCTACCAGCCTGGCATCGGAGTGGACGACGCCATCATCTTCCTCCTGGACAGATCACTGTCTCACCTGGAGAAGCCTGGAAGCACTGTGAGGATCATGTTCTTTGATTTCTCCAGTGCTTTCAACACCATACAGCCTGCACTTCTGGGGGACAAGCTGGAGCTCACGGGAGTGGACCAACACCTCACGTCCTGGATCCTCGACTACCTCACCAACCGGCCACAGTATGTGAGGACTTATTTTTTTTACTTTTTATTATTGTTTATTGTAATTACTGTCCTTTGGCTGCTGTGACAAAGAAATTTCCCCATTTGTGGGACAAACAAAGGAATTCTGAATGATATGGGAAAGCTAAGGTATGGAGTATTAACAATAATACACTTTAACTGCACTCTAACACTGATGTAAACTTTAACAAACATAAACTGTGACACAATAAACCAAAGGCTTACAACTGCCCTGTTACTTATAAAGGGGATGGACAACTAATAGCATTTTAGCTGACATACAAGCAGGAAACACAGCCGACAGGTTAAAATAACACCTGAACAGGTGACGTTAACTTTCCAAATGTCCCTGATGAGTTTAAGGTGCAGTAACATTAACTTACGTCGACTCAGCTGTTTACTGATTATTAAACAATGCTACTATCCCGGAGTAAGCTAGCAAGCTTACACTCTGCTCCAACAATGGTAACTACGATGCATTAAACTATTAGTTTCATTCACTTCATCACACTGACGTTACTGTACCTCTTTCTTTTTCGCATTTTACTTCCTCTTCTTTCCTTCTTTTCCTTCCCTGGGCGCCGGATGGTTTCAGTCTTTTGGACTTTGTGGTTCTGTTTCAGTATCAATACATCTCTCTCTTGGTCTTGGCGTCAAGGTGCGGTCAGATTCAGGCAGCTCGTCTAGGCTTTCCTATGAAGTTATGTTGCTGTGGGCTTATATAATATTTTTCGAAAAAATATTAGTAATAGTACTGGTAACATCGACATGTGTGAGTTCCACAACATATTAACTAAATTAGTATATAAAAACATGTATTGTATGTAAGTACGTGTCTTAACTTACGGCTGCTCAACAGACCGTCAGAACAGCTCAGACTGAAGTGAGTCAGTGTGGTGAGATGCAGCTCCATGGTGAGGAGGTGTGGTGTCAGTGAAGCCTCTGTGGTGAACAGTGCTCATGTAACCGGTGATTTCTGCAGTGTGGTGGTGATTAATCAACATGCTGTGAGGATTGTTCTAGCTGATCCACAGAAACAAATAGTGAAACAGAACCTCCAGGTCCATAACAGTCCAGATGAGCAAAGAGTTTCACAGAGAGGACCACAGAAGAAGAGATGTAGGAGGCGGGGCTACATCCTGATGAATGATGTGTAATTTTATAAACAAGAGTTTACTGGACTTAAATTTAACTTCATGTTAAGGCACCAGCACACACACACACACACACACACACACACACACACACACACACACACCAGCACCTTGTCAGACATGAATGCAGTAGTTTGCTGCTGCCTGGTGGTGCGACAGGAGACTGCAGTGTAACAGATTTGTATCAAACATTTGACGAGCCAACTAACGGAACCAGAACTATAAACTGAAGTTTTCATGTGAACATGTGAGGACGTCCTCAGATCAGGTGACAGTGTTGATGCTGCAGTCTCTGTGTACAGTCCACTGTCAGCACAGTTCAGTGTGTGATTGATTTTATTATCGACACTGAAGCCTGTGTGGATGACAAACACTACAGAACAGAGATATCTCAGGAACACACAGGTACTGATCCAGTTTTCTCCTCAGGGATCAATGAAGTACTTCTGATTCTGATGACTGTATTATTACCCTTTTATTCCTGCGACAGTATCATTTCCATACAGACCTGCTCTGTATGTCATGTCTCTGTAGTGACATTGACTCAAGTCACAAACCTGTACAGCAGGTGACACCGATTATCCTGAGAGCAGGAAAAGGAGGACTTTCAGGAGAAGGTGGTTTCTAACCTGACTCACCAGATGGTTTGTTACAGAACCAACTGAAAAGGTGCTGCTAGAAACAGTCTGTTAAAGGGCAGGCACTGACTGGATGAAGCACCTGCCTGTCACCTTCTATCAACCAATCAGATGAACAGTAGCAGAGCTCAGCACCATCAGTCAGTGGTGTCGCTCTTTGCCCTTTTTAATGAAATAAACTCTCCAGTTCTGACAGAACTGATGCTACAGCAGCTATGCTAACCTCTGGAGGAGCCGCCATGTTGTTTTCAAACCAACAGTCTCCTCTCCTGCTGGTTGTCACACCTAAGCCACACCCCCTGCTGTCAGGAGTTCAAACTGACTTTACTTTACTGGACTATTTCCATTTTATGCAACATTCTCTTTACACGTCTACAGCTTGAGTTACTGGTTTCTCTTCAGACCACAGATGGGATGATTTCATAGATCAGGTCTATTCAACTGTTTTTTAGAAGGGCCAGACTTAATAAAAGTGAAGTGCAGAGGGGTCGGACTCCTACACTCCCTATATCTGACCCGTGAAGCTCCGAATGTAAATGTGTTAAAACAATTCACTTTTTATTTTGAACTCTGCTTTGTTTATTAGTTTTCTCAACTGAAAAAGAAACTTTACATGAATAAAAGTACAGAAGAAAACAATGCACCTTTAATTTTAACAGCCTGACTTACAGTCGTCACCTTCCTAAAATAATGGCCTAAGTCACTTTTTGGCCAAAATGATTTTTTGCCTAAATCAGCTCCTCATGATGCTGACCACCTCTGGTAAAATCGCCTACATCCTCAGTTGAACAGATCATGTGATTCTACCCCTGTAGTATAGTGGCCTATGTCAAGCGTGTGACTTGGGCCGTTTTATTTTGCCTAAGTCAAAAGTCAATGTAACTTAGGCAATTTTTCAAGCTTTTCAAGATGGGTTTTCTGCTGAGAAATAAATGCTTTGCCAAAGATGCTGAGCTTGAACATTCCTTGTTCCCATTTTCCTTGACAGCGGTCAATTATACATAGCATAGGTCAATTATGCAAAAAGATCAGACCTCTGAATGTTGGGAAGGTCCATTCAAGTGAATGGAGCATTCTACAGCATTATGTAATACGTTTAGTTAGTTTGTTAGTGCTTTATTGTTGACAGAGTTAAGGGTTTAAAATTGCTTAAGTCACAAAGGCATGTTCAAAAAATTGCCTAAGTCATTTATTCCTCTTATGTTATATAAATATACATATACATAATTGACAGAAATTGTTATTAGTATGTCAACAGTCATCTTTTGACATAACCTTTTTGAGTGAAATTATTAATAAGTATCATATATTCAATATTCAATTCAATATATTGGTTAAGTTTTTTGTGTTTTCTGAAAAAACTGAAAAAATGACTTAAGCCATTGCTTCAGGAAAGTGACGAAATGTGATCATGATCTGCTGTAGATCAAACCAACAGTATATAAAGTAATGCAGAGGTCATATTAATCCACAAACATCAAATATATCAAAAAACACTGACAGGGAACATCTCGCTACAACATCAATACTTTTACTTTGAGTCATTTAAGTACATTTAGCCAAAAGTACCCTCATGCTGTAGTGAGTCTCTGAGTGCAGTGTGGTATTAGTACTTTGACTGAAGAGAAAGATACAAATACTTGTTCATCAGTGGAGTTACAGGCTGACAGGCTTCACCAGCTGCTGTCTGTTGGCTTTGTGCTCCTGTATGAAGGAAGAAACATTTTGCAGATCTTCAATCTAAAGATGGCTCGTCTGATTTGAGGCAGATTCAGGCCGTAAACTAGAGGGTTACTGATGGGAGGAACGATCAGAAACTCCAGAGATAAAACAACTGTGATGATGGGAAGTGTTTCAGCCCTGAGCCGAGACAGTGAGAGGTCACAGAAGAGAGAGAAGGAATATGTCACAAACGTTATGATGTGAGGCAGGCAGGTTTGTAACGCCTTCCCTCTGAATTCAGACGAGCTTCTCCTGCAGACGAGAAGGATGCGCAGATAAGTGTATAGGACGAAGAACAGGGGGATGAAGATGGTTATCACAACAAAGACCAGACCTGCTGAACTGTTCAGAGTCGTGTCCACACAGGAGAGATGGACCACAGGCCAGTTAGAACAGAACAGCCTGTGCAGTTTATTTCCACACAGAGTTAATCGGACTGTACAAAAGACACAGAAGCCGATGGCACATGCAGAGTAGAGCAAAGCAACAATCACAAGATTTCTCACCATCCTAAAGGTCATTTTACTGTGATAGTGTAAAGGCTGGCAAATAGCCACCAGTCTGTCATAGGCCATGACTGTGAGCAGAGTAAGCTCGTGCATCACATAGGTGTAAATGACATATATCTGGGTGAAACAAGATGGACGTGAGATGACATGAGTGTCAGACAGAAGATCCATCAGAAACCTGGGGAAGAAGCCGGCCGAGCCATACAGAGAGTTCAGGCATTGACAGGAAATAAACATGTACATGGGCTGATGCAGAGACTTCTCCAGGCACACTGTCAAAATAACAACAACGTTAGCAGATATTATAGCTATGTAGATCAACAGGCACAGACTGAAGAACAGGTATCTGAGGGGCCCACAATCTGCAAACAGAGTCAAGTGGAAGTAGAGAGGATTCAGGCTGATGCTGCTGTTCATGTCTGCACAATAGAGAAGCAAAAAGAAAAATAGATACAGAGAACAAACAGGAGAGTGAAGGTGAGGAATTAACAGAAGCAAAAAACACAACTCAGCATAACTGAGGGCTCGCTGAGTTAATTAAAGGCTTAAACAAGACAATATACAGTATAATTACTATAAGGTAAGTACAATACAAATGAGAATCCAGATATCGTTTCCTTTCCTGCTGTATTCACACAAAAATGTGCAAAATCCTCTTCAAGTTAAATGTATCACATGCACACAATAAAGTTGTAAATACGAATAAAAGTGATGATTTAATGCAAACTACAGTGCCATAATAAAACTGTTTTATTTTAAATGATTTAAAATGATTAATTAAAATTGTCATTAATATTTTATGCTCATGTTCAGACACATTAGTAGTATAATTGCATTAAATCCTCTTTGGCCATGGCCAATAAAGCAGACAATCTAGATATGCATTTAATACATGTCCTGCTGTGTATTCATCAACCATTAGATTATCAAGTGTCAAGTTTCACTGAAGTTGTGTAGAATAATGAAAGTTAGCACAGAACAACATACGTTAATGAGCTTGTTAAATGAGCGCAGACGAAGACAGACCTGACTAAAGCAGCTGTTTGAGGCAGGGTCCACAGAGAGAGAGACTCACATGCCACTTGGTTTGTGGTGTAATGTTTGTAGGCCTGTCTTTTTTACTTTTATCTGGAGTCAGACAAGAAGTAAAGCCACAACAGTATCTGTAAAGTCCTTTACACTTGTCATATTCAACTGAATAATGAAGTGAGTCCCTAAAAAGAATCACTCTGTGTTCAGTAGAGAAGTCCTGGTGTTCCTTCTTTATGGACTGGTGATCAATGCAGCTTTTTTTCCTCTGCTTTTTGCTGTGTTGAGTATATTTACTTTATTTAAACATGTTTTTGTTATTAATCAAACATTAATTACATCATACACATGATGCACAGATTTGTCGTGAACTCACCTTCCCCCAACAAATTGTACACATAGCACAGCATAGTCCCGGGTCACTACTATGGTGGTATACATGGATAAAAATAAATAAAAACACTTTTCATGACAAATAAAAAAACAGACAGTAGTCCCTCTTGAGCATTCAACTGTCGTTCTTTGGTTTAGGAAGTGCCTTCTAGTCCATATATGTAAAATGTGCCAGTTTTACCTTTAGTCCAGTATGTCATGTAGTCCATGTGTAACAGGTCAAATGTGACCTAATGCCAATCTGAGGCTGTTGGTGGCTTATTTGAGATCCATTTTGACAGCATGATTGTGTGTGCGGCATCTGTTAAACAACTTTCACCCAGAAATCCTGAATATGTACACTAGTCCATACAGCGTGTATGATGCTACCAGCCTCCGTACCGCACTTAGTACACATAGCTGACTTCTTTGGGTCCATCTCATTTCTGAGTTGAGGCGACATGTGGAGACAATACAGTGGTCCCTTTGTTCTATTACATATGGATAAGTTACTAGCATATTCCCATATACCTTTCTCCGTAGCTTCATCTATCTTTATCACAAGGTCTCGAGCCCACATTTGCTTTACTGGACTTGTAATGGGCCTCATAGCAGAGTCCTACTATAAACCTATTGCTACATATTTCAATAATTGCTCAGTTGGTGACATTTCACAACGAAATTTGCATTCAGTTTGAGTCTGAATAAAACTTCTAACTTGTAGGAACCTAAAGAAATGTGTTTGAGTTGTTTATATTTCAGTCTTAGTTGATCAAATAAGTCTTTCAAAGTTTTAATACTTGCATTTTCCCATAGACAAGATCCATTATCTGTTTTTTCCAATTTCTTAATCCTATCCCAAGTCTTTAATGTAGTTTTTACAGTTATAATGCCACCTGCCACCCTTGACTCCTTCCAATTTGAGATAAGTGGAAGACTAGCTATAGTGTTAATGGTCTATCCAGATTGAATGCTTTAATGACTAAGTCTGGATTATTTCTCAATTCAGCTTTTCAGTATGTAGGTTGTGAGACTGCGAGATTAATTGATAGAAAAACAATAGTTAAGTGTAGCCTTGGACTACTTTATACCCACAGCCACGTCGTTGCCGGTTATACATAATAAGGCGTTAGGTAATTTGAATTTTGATGTTTGTAATGTTTTGATAACAATCTTCGTGGAGTGTGAGGTGTTTTGCAAGAGCGGTTGTGGAAAAAAACTGCCATCAGCAGAGGCCAAGCAATTGAAGAGGCACATGTTGGGTGTATTAACTGTGGTTTAATTTTTTATTCAGATTGTGCAAACTTTAATTCACCACCTGTTCAAAAAGGGCACCAGGTCATTGTGAAAAAACCTTCTTGAGTATGAGTTCAATGTGCATGTGCTCTTGTTTGCAAGGCTGTTAGGATTAGCCTGAAGCGAGAGGGCACTTTATAGACCTTTATAGATTAACTGTAAGGTGTAAAGATGTACGGTAAAACAAGGTGGTCTGATTACGTTCATGTACTATTTTGTTTTGCTAGCGTCTTTGATATCTACACGACAGCAACACCTTATACTAACTGCTAACTTGGGGGTAAGCTCAAGCTGTCAATTTCTTTAGTCTGTGGCCCAACAGGTAAATTAGGTCTTTAAACTAATGTTGATATATATGTTGATATAAGTTAGATGGATGCACTTTGAAATAACTTAGTAAAGAAAGACAGTTAAATTGTGCGTAAGCTTATGCGTGGTAAAGGGGTTTTCTATAGAAGTTACTGTAAACAAACATTGTGCTTCGGCCTATAATGTTGACAACACCTGGAATGTTCATCTGCATTTATAAGCATTAAGCATTAAACTCAATCAGTAACATTGTAGATATTAATAACTCACATCAATTGCATTACACATTAAGGTTCTGTTTTGCTGTAATTCATGAAAGAGCCAATCTTGTGAAAATAAAATGGACTAATTGTAATAGTTGTGTTTACAATCATTGTCATAAAACATCACAATTCATCATTTCTATGTAGTAGTTTACATCTGAATTACAGATTGTACCTTTAAAATTCCAACTAAACTAATTAAAATTTCACTTAATAGAGGGGAGTCATTACACTGTCAAAGTTGACAATATTTGTTACTGTACTGTCATGAAAAGAAAAATTCAAACTACACAGAAAATCAGAATCAACTCTGAGATAACAGAACAAACATCTGTCGTGTGTATATTGTGTTAATACATCAGATTGTTTTGGTTGGACAGAACAACTTCATGAGGCATTTAGAAATATTTTTCATTTTAAGCCCGTACATGATTGGATTAAAGAGAGGATGATAAATGACTATCTGTAAAGTCATTATAAAATGTACAGTCTTTGGAAAATCAGATTCAAGATGTACTGTGATGACATCATATGCACACAAGCAGGAGAAGTTTATCAAAACGATCAAGTGTGGTAAACAGGTCTGAGCAGCTTTTCTCCTGACTGCTCTACTACTTCGATAGGATATTAGAAGTATCCTGGTGTATGTGAATAGTATGAAGAGCACAGGGAGAAGTAAAACATTTAGCAAAATGACAATATCATGTATAATTTGTTCTCTTGAGACCACACATTTAAGTTTATAAACTTTATTGTTGCAAAAAATTCCCTTTAAAGAAAAGCTACAGAGTTTTTCATTAGCTCTCAATGCTGTTGACACAGCGACCTGAGAGGCAGGCAGAATCCAAGCGAAGACCAAGAAAATACTGACAGTTGTTTTCCTCATTATAGCTGCATATTGCAGAGGTTTACATATAGACACATACCTGTCATAGGCCATGGCTGCCAACAGTAAGAACTCTGAACCACCTAAAGAGTAAAATATCTGAAACTGCAAGAGACAGGCTGAATATGATATGATCTGTTTCTCAGATAAAAAGTCGATCAGAAGCTTTGGGTAGATGGCAGTGCTGAGAAGAACAGAGTTGACCAACAGAGCTGCAATAAAAATGTACATAGGCTCATGGAGGTTTTGGTGAATCCAGATAAGATACACAATAGTAGAATTACTGCAGATGATCAGAATATATACTGTCAACATAACCACAAAGTAAAGATATCTGTATTTTTCCACTTCCACATGCCCATCAAGAGTTACATATGTTAGATTTAATTCATCATCCATTAATGTTGTCAAAAAAACTCAATGATTTTAATGAGCAGATTGTATAACTGGCAAACAGGAGTAATACCTGAGAAAAGCACTGTCACTGCATTAACATGTAACCCGAACTTGAGAGTCCTTTACATTTACAGTTACCTGACCTAAAAACACACTTTGTGCATTCATCTCCAGAACTAACTACGTGAACTGTTCGACTCTGTGGAAGGTGTTTTTATCAGATTTCTTCACTCTCCATGGATCTCATTATGTCTTGTAACCAAGAACTACTACTGTGTAAACAACTCCATCAAACTCTAGAGGCCTGATCTTGAAGATAGGGCTTCACAGGAAAACTCACGTTTCACGGGACCTAAAGGTCGGGGTTGAAAGCCTTTTGCTAACTGGTCGGAAGTTTGGATGAGGAATTGTTAACATGTTTCAGAAGAGCCAAAGCCAGATGTCGGCATTGTACAGCCTGCGGGGCCCGTTCTGGCCCTGTCCATTCTGTCTGCCCCGCGAGGTCGACTACAATCCGCACCATTTTACTCATTAATGTAAAAAGCATTGAACGAAAGGACCTAAATCGGCTTTTATTTTGAAACATTTGTGTGTCCTGAGTGCTTCCTCCTGATACAGTTGTTTGACATGAACGATGTTTGAAGTCACAGCGTAATCTGAGTGGGGATCTCCATCTCCAGGTACAAACTGGAGTCACCTGCCACAAATGGGCACTAAAAAGCATAAGGTTAATGCCAAATGTAAAGTGTTTAATAAGTCACAGATGAGGTCGGCTGTGAAGTTGTTTGTTTGCAACAAACGTGGCTGCATTAAAAGACTACAACTTGAGCCATCACTTTGAGACAAAACACACAGAGAAATGTAGAAATCTGTCAGAAGGTGTGAATGTGAGGACCGCCGAGGACTTGCTAGCTATAAGCTATAAAAGCAGCAAGGACTTCTTACGAAGAACATGTAAATGTTTTAGTAACTAATTACTATCATTTAGTAGAGGCGTCAACATCTCTCAATTATAAGATGCATCGCAATGCGGACGTGGAAGATTCTGCATCGATGCAGAGACAGAGCATAATCAAGAGTCTGCAGCTTATGCTGATTGTTGATTGTCTGGCCCCAATAAAATTATGTTGCAACGTTGCTCCCATACTTTGACATGTGGGCGGACATTAGGCTAACGTTCACTATGTAGGAGGGATGTTGGAGGGAGGCAGAGATCATCTGCGAGTGGTAAAAAAAAGTATTTTTTAAAATGGACATCTCGGGACAAATGTTGGATTTTAGGAACTTACTGGGAAGCACGAACTGGACGACACCCACGCTGACCGTGGCTTCTGCCTCACAACGATCACTAATCACGTTAGCCATTTTCACCTTTAGTGTCACAAGGCCAGCGCCATGACAGTTTGTGTTGCATGTTTGTCTGTTTTGTTTTGTCACTCTACCTGTTTGTATGTCTATGTCTCCTTCCCCCTCCCCCTTGCACTCGGTCACCTCTCCTGGACCTGCCTGCCTCCCACTCCACACCTGCCCTGCTGCTGCAATCAAGCCACCTGGTTCCCATCAGCTCATCACCCAGTCTGCACTTCAGTCCTGCCTCAACCATCAGTCTCTGCCGGATCGTCACTCAGTCCACACGGTTTGTCGTGGTCGCGTTCTAGCCGAGCCAAGCCTCAGAATTTCTGCTTAAACTTAAACTTTATTCATTTATATAGCACCTTTCATACATTAAAAATGCAACACAAAGTGCTGTACAAGTTAAAAAGGTGTGTCTTGAGCCTGCTTTTAAAAACATCAACAGTCTCTGCAGCCCTGAGGCTCTCCGGCAGGCCATTCCACAGACGTGGGCCGTAGTAATAAAATGATGCCTCACCGTGGGTTTTTGTCCGAACACTTGGGATGACTAAAAGGTTGGAGCCGGAGGACTTAAGGGTCAGCGAGGGATGGTAATGTAAAAGCAAATCAGAAAGATAAGAAGGCCCAAGACTGTTAAGACACTTAAAAACTAATAAAAGAAGCTTAAAATCGATCCTGAAACGCACGGGGAGCCAATGCAGCGATTTTAATACAGGTGTAATGTGCTCCTGCCTTCTGGTCCCTTCTGGTTCCCTTCTGGTTCTGTGAGCACACGTGCGGCTGAATTTTGAAGTACCTGGAGTTTGGAAGTGCTTTTCATTGGAAGACCAGAAAGCAGGGCGTTACAGTAATCTATACGACATGAGATAAAAGCATGCATCAGCACCTCCGTGTTTGACCGAGAGAGAAACGGGCGGATTCTGGCTATGTTCTTGAGATGATAAAGCCCTATCTTTGTAATATTTTTCATATGAAGAATAAAATCGAGCTCAGAATCAAAAATGACGCCCAGGTTCTTGACACATTGTGAAGGTTTAAAGTCTTGTAGTTTTGGTAAAAGTTTCTCTCTCTTGGTTTCAGGACCAATAATTAAAACTTCTGTTTTGTCCTGGTTGAGCTGCAGGAAATTCTCTGCCATCCATGATTTTATATCTAAAATGCAGTTTAGAAGAATATCAACTGGGCTTGTGTCTTCAGGAGACACAGCGATATATAAAGCTGTGTCATCAGCATAACTATGGAGTTTTACGCCGTGTCTCCTGATGACGTCGCCAAGTGGAAGCATATATAGATTAAAAAGTATTGGGCCTAAAATTGATCCTTGGGGCACCCCACAGTTTATTTCATAGGTTTTTGAGGAACATGCATCCATACTTACAAAAAAGTGTCGGTCATTAAGGTAGGAGTTGAACCAGTTTAAAACAGTGCCAGAGAGGCCCACCAGGTTTTTAAGTCTGTTTATCAAGGTGTGGTGATCAACTGTATCGAAGGCAGCGCTAAGATCCAGTAGCACCAGGACTGAAAGTTTCTGAGAGTCCATGCTACACCTGATGTCATTAACAATTTTCAACAGGGCTGTCTCGGTGCTGTGGTTCGTCCTAAAACCTGACTGATACTTCTCTAAAATATTGTTACTATTTAAAAATTCATTGAGTTGAATAAAAACCAGTTTTTCTAAAATTTTGCTTAAAAAAGGTAAGTTGGATACAGGTCTGTAGTTGTTAAGAGTGTTGGGATCTAAGTTATTCTTCTTCAGAAAGGGCCTCACCACTGCTGTTTTAAAGGGAGCAGGGAAGACACCAGTCTGAAGAGAGCAATTCACAATGCTTAACAACTCATCCTCAAAAAATCCATAAAATGTTTTAAAAAGTGATGTGGGAATGGGATCTAAAAGGCAGGTTGTTGGGTTAACTTGGGAGAAAACTCTACCAAGCATCCCTGCATCAACCAGGACAAATTGCTCCAGTGTTTCCTCAGGTAAAAAGAACGGTTCAGAAGTGTAACACACTGTCTTCTGTTTGGATAAAAGATTGGATCTGATAAAATCAATATTACTTCTGAAGTGGTCTGCGAAGTCCTCACATTGAGAGGACTTCGCTTGCAAGTTTTGTTCTTATTCTAGCTGCTGCTTTTCCCTGCTGCAGTTCCTGCCCCACCTGCCTGCCTGCCAGCCTGCCTGTCTGCCCACCAGCTTGTCCTCTAGACCTCCAGTCTGCCTGCCACCCCAGCCATCACCTCCAGCCCCCCTGCCGCTGTCTTCCCCCTGGACCCACTCTCCAGCCCATCACAACCCTTTCCCTCACCTCCCAACCTCTAATAAACATCTTAATTCTGCCAGTTGGTGTCTGTATCTGGGATCCTAGCAAAGGTGTGACAGTACGATCCGGCCATGCCGGACCCAAAAGACACCAACCCTTTCCACCGGCAGTTTCCCACCATGACCAGCTGCTTGGACAGCACGCCCAAGCACTGAAGGAATTAATGGAGGGCCTCAGAGAGCTCAACACCAATGTGATGGAGATTCGAGACCACATGAATCAGCCCACAACCCCTGAGGTTCAGCCACCAGCCCCAACGCCAGCAGTACCCAGTTCCGGGCCCAGTTCTGTTTCTGTTAAGGAGCCATGGGTTCCTCCCCCAGACCGGTATGAAGGTGACTTTGGTCAATGTTGTTCCTTTTTATTGCAATGTAATCTTGTGTTCAGCCAACAGCCCCAGTCATACTCAACAGAGCAGTCAAAGGTTGCCTACGTGATGAGGCTCCTACGTGGGAGTGCCTTGGCCTGGGCTGCGGCCCTGTGGGAGAAGGAGTCTCCAGTCACCGCCTCCTACGCTGCCTTCACCTCTGAGATGAGGAGGGTTTTCGACCACCCCGTCCATGGCCAGGATGCCTCGAAAAGGTTACTCACCTTACGCCAAGGTATGCGTAGTGTTGCTGAATTTTCCGTTGAATTTCGTACTCTGTCCCTGGAGAGTGGCTGGAATAATGAGTCCCTTCAAGCGTTTTTTTGTCAAAGATTAAATGATTTAATTAAAGATGAACTTGTTTCTGACCCGGAGCCCTCTGATTTTGAGGGTCTAGTCTCCTTAGCTATTCTTATAGATAACCGGCTGCGAGAGCGGAGAAGAGAGAGGCAGCAGCGCCCACCCACTGCTTCCCCAGGGCACCCTCCATCGGCCTCAGTTTCCCGAGTTCACCAAGGTGGTGGGAGCCCAGCCACAGACCAGCCCAGGAGGGAGCCCTCACCGGAGCCGATGCAACTTGGACAGTTCCAAGTGGAACCAGAGGAGCGTCAG
This sequence comes from Pagrus pagrus, assembly GCF_965226575.1. Lineage (NCBI taxonomy): Eukaryota > Metazoa > Chordata > Actinopteri > Spariformes > Sparidae > Pagrus > Pagrus pagrus. The sequence goes on from NC_140193.1 coordinate 120,913, forward strand.
CGCCGTATTAAGACCAACAGCTGCCTGTATTGTGGGAGACCTGATCATTTCCTGGCCTCATGTCCGTATCACCTGGCAAACGACCAGGCTTGCCAGTAACAGGGAGAATCCTGGCGAGCCACACCTCCATTCCCCTCTCCCCTCAACCCCGAGCACAGGTGCAAGCAACATTGTCATGGAAAGGTCAGTCCATTGATATTTTTGCCCTTTTAGATTCAGGTGCAGATGCAAGTTTTCTTGATGCCACTGTGGCCAAGCAGTTAGACCTGCCTTCTGTCTGTCTTGATAAACCACTAGAAGCAAGTGCACTAAATGGTAGAGTGTTGGCCAACATAACTCAAAGGACTGTGCCCGTACGATTGCTTGTGTCTGGTAATCATAAGGAGGAGCTCAGCTTTCACATAATTGGCTCACCTTCAGTTCCTGTAGTCCTCGGTCTTCCCTAGCTAGCACAACACAATCCCCAGATTGATTGGAGGACAGGGAGGATCATCAGCTGAAGCCTTCATTGCCATGCTAATTGTTTGCAGACAGCCCCACCTTATTCTGTGCCCAGCCCTGAACCCCTGCCGGAAGTCCCTGATCTGTCCTCCATTCCCTCAGAATACCATGACCTCCAAACCACATTCTGTAAAGCCCTCAAGATTGAAGAGGAAGTAAGAGGGGCCCAACAGACGCAATCTGACCCAGGGTCGCCTGTATGCTCCAGACGCTGTTAAATCCTCAGTACTGCAATGGGCCCATTCATCTAAACTAACTTGCCACCCAGGATTAAATCGAACACTTGCTTTCCTTAGACGACGTTTTTGGTGGCCCTCTATGGATGTAGATGTAAAATCTTTTGTGTCTGCTTGCCCTGTTTGTGCACAAAACAAGTCTTCAAATCAGTCCAGTGCTGGAATGTTGCGCCCCTGCTGGTGCCCCGTCGCCCCTGGTCACATCTTGCCCTGGATTTTGTGACTGGTCTGCCCGCTTCAGCTGGAAACACAGTAATACTCACTGTTGTTGACCGCTTCAGTAAATTTGCACGCTTTTTGCCGCTGCCCAAACTGCCCTCAGCCAGGGAGACAGCTGATCTGTTGGTCAGAGAGGTGTTCTGTGTGTATGGACTCCCTTCTGATATTGTTTCAGATCGTGGGCCTCAATTCACCTCTGCTGTCTGGAAGGCTTTCTGTTCCTCAGTTGGAGCCACTGTCAGTCTGAGTTCAGGATCTGGAGACCTCTCTCCACTGCATGGTGTCCACCAACCCATCCACCTGGTCCACCCTTACGCCCTGGGTGGAGTATGCCCATAACAGTCTACCTTCGTCTGCCACAGGTATGTCACCATTCCAATGTGTTTTTGGGTACCAGCCTCCACTATTCCCCTCACAGGAAAAGGAGCTTTCAGTGCCCTCAGTCCAGGCCCATGTCCGCCGGTGCCACAAGACCTGGCACTGTGCACGCTCAGCCTTACTCCGTGCCTCGGGCCATTACAAACACCAAGCCAACCGTCATCGGACTCCTACACCTCGATATACGCCTGGAGACAAGGTATGGCTTTCTACCAAGGATCTCCCTTCTTTATGGTGGTTACTGTCACAAGGCCAGCGCCATGACAGTTTGTGTTGCATGTTTGTCTGTTTTGTTTTGTCACTCTACCTGTTTGTATGTCTATGTCTCCTTCCCCCTCCCCCTTGCACTCGGTCACCTCTCCTGGACCTGCCTGCCTCCCACTCCACACCTGCCCTGCTGCTGCAATCAAGCCACCTGGTTCCCATCAGCTCATCACCCAGTCTGCACTTCAGTCGTGCCTCAACCGTCAGTCTCTGCCGGATCATCACTCAGTCCACACGGTTCGTCGTGGTCGCGTTCTAGCCGAGCCAAGCCTCAGAATTTCTGCTTGCAAGTTTTGTTCTTATTCTAACTGCTGCTTTTCCCTGCTGCAGTTCCTGTCCCGCCCGCCTGCCTGCCAGTCTGCCCACCAGCCCGTCCTCTAGACCTCCAGTCTGCCTGCCACCCCAGCCATCACCTCCAGCCCCCCTGCCGCTGTCTTCCCCCTGGATCCACTCTCCGGCCCATCGCTCCCCCTTTCCCTCACCTCCCAGCATCTAATAAACATCTCAATTCTGCCAGTTGGTGTCTGTATCTGGGATTCTAGCAAAGGCGTGACATGAAGCTAATGTCTGCAGCCATAAATAATAACTGTTACAGAAAGCCCAGATAATCAACCAAGATCTGAGGAGGCGTTGTCAACTTTGCCGTCCAACTCTGAGAGAGGTGTGTGCAGCAGAGTCCATGAATGCCTTATCTTGAAGCTGCCATGTGAAAACAATATTATTGTAATTACAACAAACGTGTAAGGCACTGCAGATGAAAAAATGCTTTGGTTTTGTAATGTTTATGTATTGAAAAGATGCAGCTTTTATTTTGTAGACTGCTGTAGTCTTATTATTGGAAGGACTTTCTGAATAAAAAAAGTAAAAAAAATAGTCATGGGCAGTAATAAAGATCATTGAGGATGCCATACACTGAGGTGCGTCGAGAGGTGTCGAGAACAGTTTTGCATTCAAATTGTTGACAGCTGAATCGTGATGGAATCGTGAGGCAAATGAAGATTCACACCTATTATTAGTCAGTAAGCAGATCAATAAATTCTACCTGGCTTCAAGACTTTCACAAGAATATTTGTTATATACACAACAAAGAAGTAATTATTTCCCTGTTAAAAGTACCAGTAGTACTATCAGATATGTTTACACAAAATGAACTAATGGTTTATAGTAGGGGTCATTGAACTCACCAGGAGTTGCAACAACAGTTTTGGTACCAACTGATAGCGTAGATACCGTAACTAATGATAGTTTATCACATCAGTTCCAACAACAGCAGGCAGTTATGAGCACACTACTGTACAGGTGTGAACCATAGTCTCAGTATTTTGCATGTTATTCATGTTCCTTCACTGATTTATCTCGGCTCAGAAATCGTCATATTATCCTTTCAATTCCCATTTATCCGTCAGTTGTGACAACATATATTTAACAACTGTACAGTTCTTTTCATTTAACAACAGATATTTACTGTTAACTAACTTTAACTTTTATTTGTACATTTCTGTTTTATATTTAGGATTAGTGACAGTAGTGGTTTATCTTTCTTTTCTTTCGCTTTGTTCATTATGACGAGCACAGTATCATCCAAGAAAAATGTATCTTTCTGTGCCCGCCATGAAGGGAAATCCTCATTCAGGATGCTGGTATCTCAGTGGAAGCTACAGCCCTGTAGTGGCTTTGTTGTAACAGTATCAAAAGACCAAGTAAGAAAATGTAGTAACGTCAAGAGATTGATCAGTCATTACATATTACATTGTTCATGCTGATATTATGCTTTACTGTGTATCAGTCAGAGAAACAATTTCATACATTAAACAAACAAGGATCAGAGGAATTACCTAATCAGTTATCTGTGTTGATACGTGAGTTCATTTTAGCTGAGCTGAACAACCTCTTCAGGTGTTTAGAAATGTCTTTCATTTTTAGTCCATATATGATTGGATTAAAGAGAGGATGATACAATATTATTTGTAAAGTCATTATTAAACGAACAATTTTTGGAAAATCCGACTCCAATCCAATTATAATGACATCATATGCACACAAACATGAAAAGTTTATCAAAACGATCAAGTGTGGTAAACAGGTCTGAGCAGCTTTTCTCCTGACTTCACTACTACTGCGATAGGATATTATAAGTATCCTGGTGTATGTGAATAGTATGAAGAGCACAGGGAGAAGTGCAACATTTAGCAAGATGATCATATCTCGTATAAGACGTGCCCCTGAGATTACACATTGAAGTTTGTAAACTGCATTATTGCAAAAAATTCCATTTAAAATAAAGGCACAGATTTTTTCTCTGGCACTCAATGCAGTTGGCACAGCAAGCTGACAGGCAGGCAGAATCCAAGCAAAGACCAAGAAAACACTGACAGTTGTTTTACTCATTATAGCTGCATATTGCAGAGGTTTACATATAGACACATACCTGTCATAGGCCATGGCTGCCAACAGTAGAAACTCTGAACCACCTAAAGAGTAAAAAATATGAAACTGCAAGAGACAGGCTGAATATGATATGATCTGTTTCTCAGATAAAAAGTCGATCAGAAGCTTTGGGTAGATGGCAGTGCTGAAAAGAACAGAGTTGACCAACAGAGCTGCAATGAAAATGTACATAGGCTCATGGAGGTTTTGGTGAATCCAGATAAGATACACAATAGTAGAATTACTGCAGATGATCAGAATATATACTGTGAACATAACCACAAAGTAAAGATATCTGTATTTTTCCACTTCCACATGCCCATCAAGAGTTACATATGTTAGATTTAATTCATCATCCATTAATGTTGTCAAAAACTCAATGATTTTAATGAGCAGATTGTATAACTGGCAAACAGGAGTAATACCTGAGAAAAGCACTGTCACTGCATTAACATGTAACCTGAACTGGAGAGTCTTTTACATTTACAGTTACCTGACCTAAAAACACACTTTGTGCATTCATCTCCAGAACTAACTACGTGAACTGTTCGACTCTGTGGCATGTGTTTTTATCAGATTTCTTCACTCTCCATGGATCTCATTATGTCTTGTAACCAAGAACTACTACTGTGTAAACAACTCCATCAAACTCTAGAGGCCTGATCTTGAAGATAGGGCTTCACAGGAAAACTCACGTTTCACGGGACCTAAAGGTCGGGGTTGAAAGCCTTTTGCTAACTGGTCGGAAGTTTGGATGAGGAATTGTTAACATGTTTCAGAAGAGCCAAAGCCAGATGTCGGCATTGTACAGCCTGCGGGGCCCGTTCTGGCCCTGTCCATTCTGTCTGCCCCGCGAGGTCGACTACAATCCGCACCATTTTACTCATTAATGTAAAAAGCATTGAACGAAAGGACCTAAATCGGCTTTTATTTTGAAACATTTGTGTGTCCTGAGTGCTTCCTCCTGATACAGTTGTTTGACATGAACGATGTTTGAAGTCACAGCGTAATCTGAGTGGGGATCTCCATTTTGTTTGTGCAACGCAGTTGATGGAGGTACAAACTGGAGTCACCTGCCACAAATGGGCACTAAAAAGCGTAAGGTTAATGCCAAATGTAAAGTGTTTATTAGGTCATGGATGAAGTCGGCTGTGAAGTTGTTTGTTTGCAACAAACATGGCCGCATTAAAAGACTACAACTTGAGCCGTCACTTTGAGACAAAACACACAGAGAAATATAGAAATCTGTCAGAAGGTGAGAATGTGAGGACCGCCGAGGACTTGCTAGCTATAAGCTATGAAAGCAGCAAGGACTTCTTACGAAGAACATGTAAATGTTTTAGTAACTAATTACTATCATTTAGTAGAGGCGTCAACATTTCTCAATTATAAGATGCATCGCGATGCGGACGTGGAAGATTCTGCATCGATGCAGAGACAGAGCATAATCAAGAGTCTGCAGCTTATGCTGATTGTTGATTGTCTGGCCTCAGCTGGACAATATAATTACATTGCGACGTTGCTCCCATGCTTTGACATGTGGGCGGACATTAGGCTAACGTTCACTATGTAGGAGGGATGTTGGAGGGAGGCAGAGATCATCTGCGAGTGGTAAAAAAAAACAGAGTATCTTTTAAAATGGACATCTCAGGGCACATGTTGGATTTTAGGAACTTACTGGGAAGCACAAACTGTACGGGCGCATGGCGTCTGTCCGACTTCCCATTTGTCCGACTTCCCATTTCTCCGCATACATTTCTTAATTTTTGCGTCCATTAGCCCGACTCTCTATTTCTCCGACTACCCAAAATTTCGACTTCCCATTTCTCCGACCATACATTTCTATATTTTTTCGTCCATTAGTCCGACCTCCCATTTCCCCGACTTAAGTATGCCCGGTGTTACGACTCCCAGTAATTACGACAGTGTATTAGACCGACTAATCCGGCCCAGAAGCAGGATAGACTGAGATATCAACTTAATCTCCTGTATTTTGACGGCGCCACAGTGTAGTCAAAAGCGCATGGGTCCTGCTCCTGTTCCTTTTATTTTTTAAGTGATGTGCACAGATGTGATAGTCAGTGACAGCTTAATTAATAAACACAAAGTCTCGGCATCCGAAGGAGGAGATGCCTTGAACAGGAAGCAGACCGTGGTGGATTTCAATCACACACTCCGACCCCAAATGTTGCAACTATGGAAAAAGTTATCCAGGAAAAAAAAAGACTTACAAACACGGACCAAAACGGCTCCATAATACGCACAAAAATCCAAAAGAAACTAAAGTTAAAAAAAAAAAAAATAAAAATCTCTGCATGACATTTTGTTCAGTGAAATCCACAGACAAGACGGCTGCACAAGTGGGGCGTCAGTTTATTTTGAAAAGTGCTGGGGACAATAACCATATACTGGAGTTTGTTTGAGGGGTGCTGGGTAGGCTACAGTTATGTTCCGTTAGTTTTGACTTTTGTTAACACTAGAGGTGACCCCGAATCATACACTGCGGAAACGGGGGGGGGGGGGGGGGGCGCATGGCCCGGGTAACTTTTGTGCTCTGATTATTTTATGAATAAAAGCAAGCTCAGCCTACCCGGGGTTACTTTAAACCATGACTGTGAACCTCCTTCGCCTCGAGCCATGACCCAGAGCCGGTTCGGTCCAAAGTCGGAATTCTGGATGGTCGGATTTAGCCCTGGTCGGAATATAGAGATTATTTTGGTCGGAGCAATGGGCAGTCGGGCCAATGGGCCTACAAAAGTCGGATTAATGAGTAGTCGGAGAGATGGGCGGTCGGACTTTTGGGCCGTCGGATTGACGTATGCTCCCTGAACTGGACGAGACCCACGCTGACCGTGGCTTCTGCCTCACAACAATTGCTAATCACATTAGCCATTTTCACCTGAAGCTAATGTCTGCAGCCATAAATAATAACTGTTACAGAAAGACCAGATAATCAGCCAAGATCTGAGGAGGCGCTGTCAACATGTGAAAACAATATTATTGTAGATTACAACAAACGTGTAAGGCACTGCAGATGGATAAATGCTTTGGTTTTGTAATGTTTATGTATTGAAAAGGTGCAGCTTTTATTTTGTAGACTGCTGTAGTCTGATTATTGGAAGGACTTTCTGAATAAAAAAGTAAGAAAAGTAGTCATGTGCAGTAATAAAGATCATTGAGGATGACATACACTGAGGTGCGTCGAGAGGTATCGAGAACAGTTTTGCATTCTAATCGTTGACAGCTGAATCGTGATGGAATCGTGAGGCAAATGAAGATTCACACCTATTATTAGTCAGTAAGCAGATCAATAAATTCTACCTGGCTTCAAGACTTTCACAAGAATATTTGTTATATACACAACAAAGAAGTAATTATTTCCCTGTTAAAAGTACCAGTAGTACTATATCAGATATGTTTACACAAAATGAATTTATGGTTTATAGTCTCTCAAGGTTTTGCCAAGTAGGGGTAATTCAGTATTTTGTATGTTATTCATGTTGTGTACACTGCTGAAGTGACAGCCCTATCCTTCACTGATTTACTGTACAGTTCTTTTCATTTAACAACAGATATTTACTGTTAACTAACTTTAACTTTTATTTACATTTTTACATTTCTGTTTTATATTTAGGATTAGTGATAGTAGTGGTTTATCTTTCTTTGTCTTTCTGTGCCCGCCATGAAGGGAAATCCTCATTCAGGATGCTGGTATCTCAGTGGAAGCTACAGCCCTGTAGTGGCTTTGTTGTAACAGTATCAAAAGACCAAGTTAGAAAATGTAGTAACGTCAAGAGATTGATCAGTCATTACATATTACATTGTTCATGCTGATATTATGCTTTACTGTGTATCAGTCAGAGAAACAATTTCATACATTAAACAAACAAGGATCAGAGGAATTACATAATCAGTTATCTGTGTTGATACGTGAGTTCATTTTTAGCTGAGCTGAACAACCTCTTCAGGTGTTTAGAGATTTCTTTCATTTTTAGTCCATATATGATTGGATTAAAGAGAGGATGATACAATATTATTTGTAAAGTCATTATTAAACGAACAAGTTTTGGAAAATCCGACTCCAATCCAATTATAATGACATCATATGCACACAAACATGAAAAGTTTATCAAAACGATCAAGTGTGGTAAACAGGTCTGAGCAGCTTTTCTCCTGACTTCACTACTACTGCGATAGGATATTATAAGTATCCTGGTGTATGTGAATAGTATGAAGAGCACAGGGAGAAGTGCAACATTTAGAAAGATGATCATATCTCGTATAAGACGTGCCCCTGAGATTACACATTGAAGTTTGTAAACTGCATTATTGCAGAAAATTCCATTTAAAATAAAGGCGCAGATTTTTTCTTTGGCACTCAATGCAGTTGGCACAGCAAGCTGAGAGGCAGGCAGAATCCAAGCGAAGACCAAGAAAATACTGACAGTTGTTTTACTCATTATAGCTGCATATTGCAGAGGTTTACATATAGACACATACCTGTCATAGGCCATGGCTGCCAACAGTAAGAACTCTGAACCAGCTAATGAGTAAAATATCTGAAACTGCAAGAGACAGGCTGAATATGATGTGATCTGTTTCTCAGATAAAAAGTCGATCAGAAGCTTTGGGTAGATGGCAGTGCTGTAAAGAACAGAGTTGACCAACAGAGCTGCAATAAAAATGTACATAGGCTCATGGAGGTTTTGGTGAATCCAGATAAGATACACAATAGTAGAATTACTGCAGATGATCAGAATATATACTGTGAACATAACCACAAAGTAAAGATATCTGTATTTTTCCACTTCCACATGCCCATCAAGAGTTACATATGTTAGATTTAATTCATCATCCATTAATGTTGTCAAAAAAACTCTGTGAATAATAGACAGATTATCTAACTCGCAGATGTGAGTAAAAACTGACTGTCACCCAAAAAACATACAACATGTACTTGAGAGTCTTAGTTACCTGACCTTAAAACAACTGTTTGAGACTAGGCAGTTTATTTTATCAGATTGCGTCGCACTCTGTGGATCTCATTAAAGTTGTTACTATGTAAACAGCATCTGAAGACTCCAGAGGCCTGACCTCATCAGCAGCCTCACTGTTTTTGAAACTCTAAGTGTGTCAGGATATCTAAAGGCCGGAGTTGAACAATGTAGTCACAAAGCCTTTGGCTAGTTTGTCAGAAGCTTGGATGAGGAAGTGTTAACATGTTTCAGGAGACTTAAAGTTGTGAAGGGGTCATTAAACTCACCAGGAGTTGCACAACAGTACCCCCCACAGTCGGTGTACAGTTTTGGTACCAACTGATAATGGTTCTTAACTGCCTTCTTAGGAGAACCTTAAGATCAAGCCAAAGAAGCTTCTTAAGAAGCTCTTAGTGGGAGCTGTCCACCGCGGTGCTGCTGAAACTGAATCAATCGATGCCAGGCAAATCGATCACCCACCTCTTTATCAGCGCATAAGTCACACACAGCGCCCCGCGGTCCCTCAACACTGGTGCAATTAGGCTACGCATGTATCGTGTGTGTGTGGGGGTGTGGGTGCGGGTGTGTGTGTGGGTGTGTTGATGGCCGCGTAGTGCTTTCTACCGATCCAGCACGGATCCACCAGGGAGGGATTGTGGATTGGAATGAGGGTGCCATCCACCACACCGATCACCCGGGGGATCCCAGCCACTGCGTGGAACCCTTGGTGGACCTGGCAGACCTCGTCCCGTGTGGTGGGCAACTTTATGTGGGTCCGGGCATGGCGCGGGAGAATCGGTGTCACAGCTGCCACACTCCGTGACACTGATGCTAAGGGAGGCAGAGGTGTAACTGAACATCTGGCACACTGAGCAGGAGAAAAGAGGAGAGGGAGAGAGAGAAGCCATCGCTAGCTGATAGTGGCTAAGCTAGGACACGATAGATTAGCCAGCAGAGCTAAGAGAGCTACAAACAGCAGCAAGCCCGGCGACCAAGCTATAAACACAGAGTATTGTTGAATGCCTTAGTGGACCAGCAAGTGCCCGATCACAAGCGGGATCTCGGTCGCTGCAGAAGGAATACAACAATAATCTGCTCGGACGAGCCGGAGCAGCACAGTTACGCTATCAGTCAGTAACACAACAACAGGAAATGACGCAATGACGCAACACGCATACACGCGGCCGCCGCAGACCGGCGCAGCGTCTGCAGCTCCCCGCTCCGGCGACCTGCCACCCACTGGTTTGGTGGATTGTTCCCCTTCGGCGGATGGCGGGGTGGCTGTGCCTCTCCACCTCGCTGGACCGATGTCTCCCCCTCTGCCTCCCGGAGGTGCCCGGGTGTCTCCTCCTCTGCCTCCCGGTGGTGCCCAGATGTCTCCCCCTCTGCCTCCCGTGGTGCCCAGATGTCTCCTCCTCTGCTCCCCGGTGGTGCCCAGAGTTGCTCCACTGGGGTCCTGGAACAGCAGCTGCCATCTCGGACCGCGACTTCTGCCTCACGTCGGAGGATTCTGAAGGAGGCAGTGCTGAGGCGCTCCGGGAGTCTCCACAGTGGCCGGACTCGGGATCACCATCCCGGAGCAAAGGCTGCTCCTGGTTCTCCCATGAGACATGGGGATTTACGGCCCCTTCTCCCGCCCTCTACGGCAATCATCGGAGACTCCTACACCCAAGGCATCCGCTTCGCAAACGCCATCACTCACTACCTCCCTGGTGCTACTGTCCCGCTCATCCTGGACAAACTCCCCGGTCTGCTGCGCTCGCTCCCATCCTCCCTTACCCGAGTGCTGATCCATGTAGGGTCAAATGACACGGCCCGCCAACAGTCCGAACTCACAAAAGTTTTTTAACGACCTTTTTAGCCTTTTAAAAACCAGCCAGAAGTCTGTTTTTATCAGTGGCCCCCTCCCGGCACGGTCCCATGGATCTGCGCGTTTTAGCAGAATCCTTGCTCTCAACACCTGGCTCCAGTCTGCATGTCGTGTCCACAACCTCGGTTTTATTGACAATTTTCACTTGTTCTGGAGCCGCCCGACTCTTTTCAGGAATGACCACCTAAACCCCTCTGGCAACCAGCTGCTTGCAGCTAACATTCACTACGCTATCCAAACATCTCCATGTGCATGACCTGCCACACACCCCCTTCACTACCTTCCTGGTGTCGTCATCATTCTTCTTCTATGGTCCCTTCCCACTCCATTCCCTCATGTAACAACGCCCCCTACCGGCACCAGCGGCCCATACCCTGCCACCCGCAATCATCCATTCCAGTCACAATAAGTAATAGGCCATCACACAACACTCCAAATGGTGACAATTATAGACTAAATAGCAGGTGTTTGCTGTCAGTCCAAGCCCAAACAGCTGTGAAATCAGCTGATCTGTCTCCACCGATCCGGATGGCACTTCTGAATGCTCGTTCCATCTGCAACAAATCCCTCACTCTGAATGAACTTTTAATGAGTGAGAATATGGATTTCTTATTCCTAGTTGAGACGTGGCAGAGGGATAAGGAGTTTTTTCACTTAAAAGAGCTCTGTCCCCCTAGCTGCTCTGTTATCGGGACCCCCGCTTGGAGCGCCGTGGTGGAGGTCTTGCTGTTGTGCACCGCGACAGACTGGTTAACTCTCAGCCTTTTTCCCCCTTTGAGTGTCAGATAATAAAAGCTTGGTTTTTAAACCCATTTTACTGTATTTTAATTTATCACCCGGTCCTGGTCCTGGATGTCTCTGGACCCACGCACATCAAGGGTCACACTCTGGACCTTGTTTTTTCACTAGGCCTAGACGTCAGGAACGTGCATGTGGAGGACTTCCAGGTCAGTGATCATAGCTGTGTACTTTTTAATGTAAACCCTCCTGTAAATCCTTCACCTTTGAAAATAAAAACCCAAAGGCGGATTATAAATCAGGATGTCGCTGATGGTTTCTCCTTTATGTTTGAGGCTCAATTACTGTCGAGAATTGATCACCCTGATGTCTTTATTCAGACCTTCAACAGGCACTGTATGACTATTTTAGATAAAGTTTCTGTGGTGAAAACCAGCAGTGCACCTGCAAACGCACCTCATCCCTGGATAAATGACTGCTCGTGCTCTTAGGAGAAACTGTGGAAAAGTGGAACGTCTCTGGAAGTCGACACAACTGGAGGTTCACAGACTCCACCTAAGGGAACTTAGAGCCTCTTTAAATGATATGTTAAGGAACGCCAGGACCCAGTACTTTGCTCAAATCATCTCTTCTAATAAGAAACATCCTATGGTCTTATTTGACACAATCAGCTCCCTTGTCTCACCTGCTGTCTCACAAATTCCTGTGCACTCTAAAGCAGACAGCAATGAATTCCTTACCTACTTTTGGCCCAAATTAGAGACATTAGGGAGAAGACTTTACCACTGCCTTCAATTGACCCTGCTGGCATATTTTCTGATCCTGCTGGTGAAATGCCCTCACCCTGTACTTGGTCCTCTTTTAACCAGATGACGCTCCAGAACTTTACAGCTCTGCTGCAAAAAATGAAACCCTCCACGTCTCCCTCTGATGTCCTCCCTACCAAGCTGTTTAAAACTGTCCTCAACTCAATTGGCCCTTGTGTTGTGAAGCTGATAAATCTTTCACTTACAACCGGTGTGGTTCCAAGGTTTTTCAAACCCTGGAGAAAATAGTGGCAGAGGAACTTACAGTGTTCCTGGAGTCAAATAATGTCCTGGATAAGTTTCAGTCAGGTTTCTGTAGAAATCACTCCACCGAAACTGCCTTGTTACGTGTTTCTAGTGACATTATGATGGCAGCTGATTCTGGCAAAGACACAGTCCTGGTTTTATTGGACCTCTCGTCAGCCTTTGACACGGTTGATTTTGGAATCATGACAAACGGACTCAAAGACCTAGGGTTATCTGGTCTTGTCTTCAAATGGTTTGAATCCTATCTTTCTGAAAGATCTTTTAATGTGTTTGCAAACCAGATTTTCTCTGAAACAGCACCTCTGACCTGTGGGGTACCGCAAGGTTAGGTGCTGGGGCCAATTCAACACATTACTGTACACAAATGGTAAAATTGTAAAGCAACATAACCTGCAAGTGAAAGTAACTTGTAATATGCAATGCATTACATTTTGGAAGTATAGATTGTATCCCCAAGAGTGACCAAAGGGTCATTCCATGCCAACTCACCAGTTCAGTTTGAAAAAATCCATGTTGAAACTTTTAAATTCATGAGATTAGTTCAGAGAGTTAGACATTGTGAAATACATGTTTTCAGCTGAGGAACTAAGCTTGACATTTTGTCCAGACACACAGAACAGGATGACATCACCTTCTGTATATGCAATAAACCAAGCCATTTCAAGCTGTTGTAGTGTCTGTGTGTTTCTTATACCTCCTGAGCTCTCAGTGACAGGACAGGATGGGACAGGACCAGATGCTTCCCTTAAAGTATATGTGGGAAGGTGATGACGTAAAGGTCTTATGTCTTGGATAATAACTCATTAGCCCTGTAGTGTGCGTCAGAGAGTAGCTAAAGGAAGAGGTCCACACTGAGAACTGACCAGTTCAGAGGTTCAGGTTTGATTTAATGTATACATTTCCATCTAAGTATAGAGAAACTAGCAGGTCAACTTTAGATAACATCAATAGGGTCACACAAACATATTCCCTTGAGAAATATTCTACAGAGGTGTTATGCAGACCCATTCCTTCTCAACAGGATAGAGGGACCCTCAGTTCCCCAAATGTGAACAATTAGAGGAAATAGGTGGGTATGATCGAACAGACTCTAAAAAGGACCCGCACACCAAAGAACAGGGGGTGAATTTGGTTGATCTCCTAAGACTGAGAGGAGTTCTGATAGAGCAGAGGGCAAAGCATTTTGGGCATCACTTTGCCAAGATTTGAGAATACCAGGGAGTGGCCACACTCTGGTTCGGACGCTGGCTTGAGATCTGTTTCAATAAAGATTGCTCTATCTTCCACCCAGCCTGCCTCCGCAGAATTTCTTTATCAACATACTACACACCGACACCTTTGGAGGACGACAGCCCATACACTTCACTGTAACTTACAAATTTCCAGAACCCAATGATAGCTGACTAATCATACACAATAATGAAATCCTCATTTGATGGGAAGAACCATGTGCTTCATTTCATTTTTATTTTTCTCACATTTAAAGGTAAAAGTTTGCCATGGCCGTCAGGGACATGACATGGTTAAAAAAACACAGAAACAAAAATGTTTATGTGTTCACATTATGACTGTTTTGAAGTACATTAGTACACTGACAGGTTATAGGTAATAGGTTTCTATTAAACTTGCGATGATTTGATGTTGAATAAAAGATTATGAGTTCGATTTTCATGTAACTGCACCACACAAACCCTGCACAGGATAACTGGGTATACAAAATTAATGGAATTAGGGGGAATAAATACTTGCATTACCTTTATACTATCAAAGCATCAAAGAGATCAAATGTCTGCATAAACGTTTAAAAACAAGGACACATTAATTCCATTTGACTGAACAGAACAACCTCTTCAGGTGTTTAGAAATTTCTGTCATTTTCAGTCCATATATGATTGGATTAAAGAGAGGACTAAACAAAATCATTTGCAGAGTCACTATTAAACGCACAGCTTTTGGAACATCGTATTCCAGTCGAGCTATAATGATATCAAATGCAGACAAACAGGTGAAATTTATCAAAACTATCAGGTGTGGTAAACAGGTCTGTGCAGCTTTTCTTCTGACTTCTCTACAACTTCGAGAGGATACTATAAATATCTTGGTATATGTAAAAAGTATAAAAAGAACAGGGATAAATACGAGGTTCATCAAACAAATCAAACCATACACAGATACCATACACTCTTGAGCTCACACAAATAAGTTTTTGAACTAAACTGTTGCAAATGATTCCTTTCAAAGTAAAATTACAGCGATTTCTATTCGCAATAAGTGCAACTCCACCTGCAACCTGACAGGCAGGCAGAAGCCAAGCCAAACCTAGGCAAATAGTTATAGTTGTTGTCCTCATGATAGTCGGATATTGTAGAGGTTTACATATAGACACATACCTGTCATAGGCCATGGCTGCCAACAGTAAGAAATCTGAACCACCTGAAGAGTAAAATAAAAACCATTGAAAGAAACATGCTGCATGTGATATGACCTATTTCTCAGATAAAGAGTCAATCAGAAGCTTTGGGTAGATTGCAGTGCTGAAAAGAACAGAGTTGACTGACAGAGCTGCAATGAAAATGTACATGGGCTCATGGAGGTTTTGGTGAATCCAGATCAGATACACAATTATAGAGTTACTGCAGATTATTAGAATATATGTTGTAAACATAATCACAAAATAAAGATATCTGTATTTGTTTAGTTCCACATAGCCATCAAGATTTATATATGTTACATTTAATCCATCATCCATGAAGAATGTCACGAGTTTAACCATTAATAAACAGGAAAGAAAGATAACAATTATAAATGAATGAACTGAGAAAAGTCCTACTTTTCTTACCAGAGATTGCATTAACATAGAACGTGCATTGGTTTGTGTCATTCATTCACAGATACCTGACCAGCAAAGACATTTAATTTATCTCCATATTCGACAGTGAAAGTGATCAGTGTGAGTCACTGCTGAGATTTTATGAGACTTCTTCAGCCTCTATGGATCTCATTAACTCCTCCACCAAGAGGAAGAACTTCCTCAAACTCTGGAGGTCTGAACCCTTACCATTTAGAGCTTTTGCCTCGTGAGGGTCTAATTATTGATCTACATGTCTGGTAGAGGTCTGGAGAGAGAGGAATGAGGACCATCACTGGATTCAGCTGGCAATAGAGGAGTTGAAGGCAGCGTGGACTGGGCCAACGATCTCAATCTGTTTTTTAACAGATTTGATACTGAGGCCCCTTCACCCCCTGCTAACACCACCATCAACCCTACTGCTGTCTGCCAACCACCACCTTCTCCACCCCCTCCCCCTCCTTGCAGCCTTTCATCCTCCTGTGAGATCCCTCCTCACACCTCCTCCCTGGTCTCCAGACTCACTACACACTACAACCCAATAACTCTACACCTCCCCCTCCCTTACCTGTCACCTCTACAGTGAGCATCACAGCTGACCATGTTAGGAGACAGCTGGTGAGACTCCACTCGAGCAAGGCTGCAGGTCCTGATGGTGTCAGCCCCAGGCTGCTCAAAGCCTGTGCCCCCCAGCTATGTGGAGTACTTCACCATGTCTTTAGCATGAACCTGAGTCTACAGAGGGTCCCTGTGATGTGGAAGACATCCTGCCTTGTCCCTGTGCCGAAGACGCCGCGTCCCTGTGGCTCCAAGGACTACAGACCTGTGGCACTGACCTCCCACATCATGAAGACCCTGGAGCAGCTCCGGGCCTTGGTCAAACCACTCTTGGACCCCCTACAGTTCGCCTATCAGCCCCAACTTGGAGTTGAGGATGCCATCATCTACCTGCTCAACCGTGTCTACGCCCACCTGGACAAACCAGCGAGCACTGTGAGAGTCATGTTTTCTGACTTCTCCAGTGAATTCAACACCATCTGTCCAGCTCTACTGGGTGAGAAGCTGACAGCGATGCAGGTGGATTCCACCCTTGTGACCTGGATTGTTGACTGTCTGACTGGCAGACCACAGTATGTGCGCTTACAACACTGTATCAGATAGAGCGGTCAGCTACACCGGGGCCCCACAGGGGACTGTCCTCTCTTCCATCCTCTTCACCCTCTACACCACGGACTTCAACTACTGCACAGACACCTGTCATCTCCAGAAGTTCTCGGATGACTCAGCAATAGTTGGATGTATCAGTGAAGGTGCTGAGGATGAGTACAGGACTACTGTGGACAACTTTGTCAAATGGTGTGAGCGGAACTATCTACAGCTCAATGTGACAAAGACCAAGGAACTGGTTGTGGACCTGAGGAGGACCAAGGTGCTGTTGACCCCTGTTTCCATCCAGGGGGTCAGTGTGGACATTGTGGAGGATTATAAGTATCTGGGGGTCCACATTGATAATAAACTGGACTGGATAAAGAACACTACAGGAAGGGACAGAGTCGTCTCTATTTTCTGAGATGACTGAGGTCATTCAACATCTGCCGGACTATGCTCAGGATGTTTTATGAGTCTGGGGTGGCCAGTGCTATCCTCTATGCTGTTGTGTGCTGAGGCAGCAGGCTCAGGGTAGTGGACGCCAAAAGACTGAACAGACTGATCCGCAAAGCCAGTGATGTTGTAGGGGTGGAGCTGGACTCTCTAACGGTGGTGTCAGAGAGAAGGATGCTGTCCAAATTGCATGGCATCTTGGACAATGGCTCCCATCCACTCCATGACGTGGTGGTCAGCCACAGGAGTACATTCAGTACCAGACTGATCCATTAAGATGCACCACAGAGCATCATTCCTGCCTGTGGCCATCAAACTGTTCAGCTCTTCTCTGTGTCGGACACTCTGAGTCAACAGGACGACTCTTTGTTTCTGTTTTTCATATTGAGTTGACAAACCAAATAATGTGGAATAATTAATACAAATAATGTGCAATAACCCATATTTCAACAGTAGCATTATTTATTACACTGTATATATAGACATATTTCTAGTAGAATGTACATTTCTTTTCTTTTTTTTAATGAGGAACGCTTATAACCTGATTCCAGAGGAGCTGAGACTACGCTATCGCGGAAACAGAGCTGGAGCCATGGTCAAAGCTAGATGATTACAGAAGCGGTGGAGGTACAAGCTGTCCATTCCTTCGTGTGTGATGGGGAACGTCAACAAGACGGCTGAGCTAGCTGCCTTAGTGAAGAACGTGAGGCTGTACAGGGAGTGCAGTCAAATGTGTTTCACTGAGACATGGCTAACTAGCAACATTCCGGATGCTAACGTGGAGCTAAGTGGCTTTACTATTGTTCGGGCAGACCGAGACCCCAAGCTGAGCGGCAAATGAAAAGGTGGGGGCCTCGCACTATTCATAAACAACAAGTGGTGCAACTCAGGACATGTGACTGTGAAAGAGGTAATTTGCTGCCCAGACATCGAGCTGCTGGCTGTTAGTCTCAGACCCTATTACATGCCTCGAGAATTCTCGCATGCCATTATCATCTGTGTTTACATTCCACTGAGAGGGCTTGCTGAAATTGCGTGTGACGTCATCCACTCTGCTATCGTGAGGCTTCAAACTCAGCACCCTGAAGCCTTCATTGCGATCTCAGAAGAATTCAACCATGTCACACTGGACTCAACCCTGACTGCCTTTTATCAGTTTGTTAACTGCCCCACACGAAAGAACAGAACAATTGACCTGTTGTATGCCAATACAAAGGACGCTTACACTGCAACCCCACAGCAGCCACTTGGGAAATCAGATCACAACCTGGTTTCCTACAGGCGAACCTATGAACTAACCCTAACCCCCCTACGAACCACGCGAGATGTAAAATAAGACCCAAAACCTAAAACGAAACAGGAAGTGAACCGACTGTAAGTGTCAGCGTAATTTATTTAATAAATAAATAAATGTATATAATATATAGTTGTATTCAGCGATGGACTAAGCAAGTAAGATATAGGCTATATTTATCCATAGTATTAAATATAAGTGGAGAAACAGAATGAGGCCGGTCGTTGCTGTTTAAACTCAGCAAAATGGGGTAACGTTAGCAAAGTTTCAGAGGGTTATTTGCCTGTTTGATAAGTGACATACAGCGTATACATGCGTTTTATTGTAAATGATCCTAAAAGGTTGACCTAAGTAGATGAATCTAAGCTAGTGGGTGTTGTAACGTAGCCAGCAATGTGATGAATGTAACTTAGAAATTGTGACTCTGCTATAATATTAACCAGCTCATTCAAAAACATTATTCTCAGCGTGGTCTATTGCAGCAGTTTAAAATGAGTAATATCATACTTTTGATTATTATTACCAGGTCGACGGTGACATGAACGGGCCATATTAGTAATTGAGAGCTTGTCCACAAGCATTTGTGTTGTACCATTAGTTTGGTTGAAGTTATTGTTCAAATTTACATTCAAACACGTACTTCCTACAGTCACAAGAGTTACAGTTTCTTAATGAATAAATGCACATCACCCTGAACAGATGAACAGGCCATAAACAGCCACTCTACTAGCTTACTAAATATTATGTATAAAGAAGTGAACTACAGTAATACAGTGCAGAGAAAGCCATTTGTATGGGTTTCTACTGAGGGTTTAACTATGTGCCATCAGGTTTTTGTCAAGGTAACAGAAATTATTTGGCCAAACTGGATCACGAGGTTACATCCTTGTGTTTTTGATGGAGTACAATGGATCACAAATTTAAAAAAAAATGTTTATGTTTGCTTTCAGCTCCATCCAACCATCATCATTGATGGTAATAAACCTCAGGTGGTTTCCACAGATAAAACACATGCATGTGTTATCTGTTTCTCATCTCATCTCATTATCTTACGCTTTTTCAGGGGGTTGCGGGGGCTACTGGAGCCAATCCCAGTTTCTCTATGGGCGAAGGCCAGGGTACACCCCTGGACAAGTTGCCAGCTCATCACAGGGCCCTTTCTGATGGCAGAGGCTGCCACACAAGGTGCCATCTGCACATCAGGAGCAATTTTGGGGTTCTGTATCTTGCTCAAGGATACTTCGACATGTAGCTCAGTTCCGCCCAGGGGAGCCGGGATCTGAACTAGCGACCTTCTGATCAATAGTCACCTGCTCTACCCACTGAACTACAGCCACCCCGTTATCTGTTTGAAAAAAGGGGAGAATATGCAAATGTTGTTGCACACATTCAATGCCACGAAAGGGCAGCTGTTCGTCATGGAGGTATGTTTTAATTTCAAATCCAGAGACGTCCATGCAGGTGTTGTGCAATGTTGTAAATTTGTTCTTTATTTAAGGTCAGTAGTTTATACCAATGTGTGCATGAATGTTGTTGGTGAACATATATAAGAATTTCATGCACAAATTGTTTGTAAATGCAATTTCTATTTGTTTGCAGGTTATAAAATGTACAGGTGCCTGCGAGGCTGTGTCAAAACGCCACATCACCATCGCTGTTATTGTGGCCGCACAGTCACCAGACAGGATTTATTCATATGTCATGTCAAAACCTGCAGCAATACTTTCGGTATTCCTTTGTTTAGATATTTTTTATATTTTAACATTTACATGCAAATTAATTTCTCACAGTTTTCAGTTAAAATATGTTTGCTTTGTCTCTCTGTCCTCCATCAATACTGCAGCCTCCTCCATCTCTGCAGTCTCCCCTCTTTCTGCAGCTGCCGGCGGGTCTCTAACTTCCAGCGTCTCTCATTGCGGCCCGTGCCTCAGCAGCCTCTTCTGGAGCCTCCTCTGTCTCTGATGCTGCCCGTGCCTCAGCAACCTCCTCTGGAACCTCCTCTGTCTCTGATGCCGCCGGTGCCTCAGCAGCCAATCACTGACATAACATCAACTCACCATCTGCCATCACGATGCATAGACAGAAAGAATGGAATATTTGTTGTCCAAAGAACATTTTCCTGGCCGATTACTCCAATTCATGTCCAAAATTGTACTGAGAGAAACATAAAATACTGTGTGAGGTGCAGCAATGCAGACGGGCGGGAGAGTTTGCCAGAAGAAGTGGCCTAATGGGTTTTCAGTGCATGCATCAGAAATCCATTTCTTTTTGTCCCTTGTCTTCAGTAACATATGAACTCTCAAAGAAGAGGTTCTGAAAGATATGGTGGATAAAAGATGTATTTCTGAAAACACTATGCACTTGTGTCTCTCACAAAAAAAAAAACAGCTGAGTCCGAGGGATGCCCTCTCAGTGAAGAAATCACACTTGAAAATGGAACATCAAAAATGTATGTCTGGATTTTGGGAGAAGATACAGGGGCTGGCATTTAAATATGGCATATGGCATAACCAGCACCCAAGAATTAGTAGGTCTACGCTTCAGAAGAGTAGGACCTCAGGAGGACTCTCAGTACCTAACTTTGAAATGTATTTTCTATCCTTTGTGCTGAGATCTGTATCAAGGTGGTTTGACAAAAAGGCAGACATACCTTGGGTGAACATAGAGAATCACACTGTATCCCCATATACGCTTAAATATGTTCTATTCTCGGGCTTCTCCCCAAAATTTGTCAGAACAAATTTGGATCAATTATTGCAAACTCAATCCTAGTTTGGAATAACATAGCCAAATCAGCTAAATGGGATATAAAGTGGCACTTAGATACCCCAATTTTTAGAAATAACCTATTACTTATAGGTGGTGAACCAATCATTTTCGCCTCTTGGCAAAATCAGGGAGTTCATAGTCTGTCGGATCTGTATAATGAAGATTGTCTTAGATCATTTCATGAACTCAGACAAATCTATAATTTGCCTGGCACCTCTTTCTTTTTCTATCTACAGTTGCGCACAGCAATGCGTACATATGGTGTCCCATGGAATCAAACCCTATTAACACATCCCCTAATGCATCTCTTGAACATTGCAAACGTTAAAAAAGGTTTTGTGTCTCGAATATATAATGAGCTACAAGGAAGACTAACTGGACCCACAGGCAATGTTCTTGTCTGGAATATAGATACTAAAGATTTTGGGCTTAGTATCAACTGGCAGAGAGTGTGGAGTAATATTCCACTAACATCCCGTAACTATAATCATCAGTTAATTCACTATAAGCTAATACAAAGATACTATTTATCCCCAAGACGATGCTGCCAGATCCGTATCACTCAGAGTCCACTATGTCAGTTATGTCCTCACAAAGTGTTGGGCACATACATGCACATGATGTGGGAATGCCCTGGGGTCTATTCCTTTTGGCTCAGCATTTCGAACATTCTTTCTTGTTTAATTCAGACAAACATACCTTGTTTACCACATATATTCCTTTTAAATGATGATACTTCTTTGAATTTATCATTTTACAAGAAGAGAGTACTGTTCGCAGGTTTAACTGCAGCAAAGAAAATGTCTGTTAAAAGATGGAAACCACCACATGTTCTAAATGTGTATCTGTGGAAATTGTCATTCTATGAAGTTCTGTCATTAGAAATCTCCAGTGCCCGTGCTCAAAAGGCAAAGACAGAAGCGATACAGAATCTGGAATCAGCATCTGAGAGAGTCAAAGCGTTGTTCTGAGGCTATACTTTATACTTTATACTTTATAAAAAAAGAAAAAGAGGAGAGAGGAGGGAAGAAGAAGGGGAAGGAAGGAAGAGAGAGGGGGGAGGGAGGGGGGGAAGGGGGAGGGGAGGGAGGAGGGGAGAGAAGGAGGGGAAGGGGGAAAAAGAAAAGAAGAGAAGGAAGAAAAGGAAAACAAAAAAAACAAAAAACAACAACAACAACAACAACAAAACAAACAAGCAAACAAAAACCTCATGAATGTGTCCATGTACTGCTGTTACTGTGTGTTTTATTTTGTTCTGTTTATTTACTATTTTATGTAACTATCCTTAATCAATGTCACCCCCGAGAAAAGGGTGCGGGTAATGGGTATGGATGAATGGAGTTGTAATGAAATAAAATGAAATAAAAAATTGATCACAAAAAAAAAAATTTATGTCTGTGAAGGACAGTGGCACATCATACTACTCTAGGTTAAGGAGAGTAGTGGTTTATTTTGACAGGAAAAAAAATACTTGGCACTGCCTTTGTGCTATGCAGAAGAACAGCTGTCCACATAAATCAATTGCAAAATGGCACTTGAACCAAACACATCCTCAACTTTTTCAAAAAGTTAGAACAACAGATTCCAATGTGTTTGATGTTTTTGAAAATGATGGACATCAAGATGAACACGGCACTGGGCATGAGACAACATCGGTATATCCACCAGAAGGAACTGGTCTGATGGCAATGATTGAGTATTTGCTGAAGAACAAGAGGTTACCAACTGTCTTGCCAAAAGATGTCAGTTCTCTATCAAATGGAAACACATTGCCACAGCACCTAATCCCTCAAGAAACATTTTGTGCGGTGTGTCCAGGAAGGGTACCTCTTTCTGAACCAATCTTGATATCGCAGAAAGCCAAGATTGTGATGTGCATGGGTGTAGTAGAAGGTCTGTATTTTTAAGAAATGCATAATATTTGCAAATTGCAGTCTAATCGCAGATATTACATTTTATGTTTCTTGCATCTAGTCAAATTGTGAAAAATCACATTACTACATTTTTTATCCTTACACCTAGTATTATTTTTGTTTCTTATACTGTAGATGTGTCCACATATTGTAAGAGGTGTGGGATATGTGGAACATTCTACAGCTACCAGGAGTGGACTGAGGGGCTGCACAACTTTGACAACCACGTCATTCTAACATTGCATCTTTGCCTTTTCTTGAGACAGTCTGTGCAGGTATTCTTCATTTATTTTGTTTTCATTTCTATGTCCTGTTTAAATCAACTGACGACTTATGTACTTGTTGTTTACCATGTTTAGCTGTAGACCTTTTTCACGGCAGCCATTTTGACATGAGATAGTAGGACAAATACAGGTGTTACAAATGATACTAATTAAGTTTCCATTCCATTCAGGCCAAACAGAGTCAGGGTGCTGCTATTGCGCATGTCGGCTCATTAGAAAAGCTCTGCTACACTAAATGGAACAGAACCTTAATTAGTATCATTGGTAACACCTGTATTTGTCCTACTATCTCAAGTCAAAATGGCTGCCGTGAAAAAGGTCTAAGGATCGACCACTGAGTTATTGTAGTCAGTCATATTCAAATTTCTCAGATGTAATTGTCTACGGTCCGTGCATGAAGTATAATTCATCTGCACTGTTTATGTTGTATAATGAAAAATCCCATTTTTGGAGGTATGTCCTATTTCATTGTCGTAAGACGTGTAATGCAATTCAGCGCCACAAAGCGTCCGCTTGTTCCTTTATCCAACTTGTACAATGAAAATTGAAAAAGGAAGTCGAGTGCCGGAAACAGCCTTCAAAGTAAAAGTTGGGCGTTTTGAAGCGTGTTGGCCGGAGCTGTCAGTTTAAGGAGAGCGAAATGAAATAAATACAACCTAACAACAAATAGCCTAAATAATTTCTTAATCCTATCCCAAGTCTTTAATGTAGTTTTTACAATTATAATACCATCTGCCACCCTTGACTCCTTCCAATTTGACATAAGTGGAAGACTAGCTATAGTGTTAATGGTCTATCCAGATTGAATGCTTTAATGACTAAGTCTGGATTATTTCTCAATTCAGCTTTTCAGTATGTAGGTTGTGAGACTGCGAGATTAATTGATAGAAAAACAATAGTTAAGTGTAGCCTTGGACTACTTTATACCCACAGCCACGTCGTTGCCGGTTATACATAATAAGGCGTTAGGTAATTTGAATTTTGATGTTTGAAATGTTTTGATAACAATCTTCGTGGAGTGTGAGGTGTTTTGCAAGAGTGGTTGTGGAAAAAAACTGCCATCAGCAGAGGCCAAGCAATTGAAGAGGCACATGTTGGGTGTACTAACTGTGGTTTAATTTTTTATTCAGATTGTGCAAACTTAAATTCACCACCTGTTCAAAAAGGGCACCAGGTCATTGTGAAAAAACCTTCTTGAGTATGAGTTCAATGTGCATGTGCTCTTGTTTGCAAGGCTGTTAGGATTAGCCTGAAGCGAGAGGGCACTTTATAGACCTTTATAGATTAACTGTAAGGTGTAAAGATGTACGGTAAAACAAGGTGGTCTGATTATGTTCATGTACTATTTTGTTTTGCTAGCGTCTTTGATATCTACACGACAGCAACACCTTATACTAACTGCTAACTTGGGGGTAAGCTCAAGCTGTCAATTTCTTTAGTCTGTGGCCCAACAGGTAAATTAGGTCTTTAAACTAATGTTGATATATATGTTGATATAAGTTAGATGGATGCACTTTGAAATAACTTAGTAAAGAAAGACAGTTAAATTGTGCGTAAGCTTATGCGTGGTAAAGGGGTTTTCTATAGAAGTTACTGTAAACAAACATTGTGCTTCGGCCTATAATGTTGACAACACCTGGAATGTTCATCTGCATTTATAAGCATTAAGCATTAAACTCAATCAGTAACATTGTAGATATTAATAACTCACATCAATTGCATTACACATTAAGGTTCTGTTTTGCTGTAATTCATGAAAGAGCCAATCTTGTGAAAATAAAATGGACTAATTGTAATAGTTGTGTTTACAATCATTGTCATAAAACATCACAATTCATCATTTCTATGTAGTAGTTTACATCTGAATTACAGATTGTACGTTTAAAATTCCAACTAAACTAATTAAAACTTCACTTAATAGAGGGGAGTCATTACACTGTCAAAGTTGACAATATTTGTTACTGTACTGTCATGAAAAGAAAATTTCAAACTACACAGAAAATCTGAATCAACTCTGAGATAACAGGACAAACATCTGTCGTGTGTATATTGTGTTAATACATCAGATTGTTTTGGTTGGACAGAACAACTTCATGAGGCATTTAGAAATATTTTTCATTTTAAGCCCGTACATGATTGGATTAAAGAGAGGATGATAAATGACTATCTGTAAAGTCATTATAAAATGTACAGTCTTTGGAAAATCAGATTCAAGATGTACTGTGATGACATCATATGCACACAAGCAGGAGAAGTTTATCAAAACGATCAAGTGTGGTAAACAGGTCTGAGCAGCTTTTCTCCTGACTGCTCTACTACTTCGATAGGATATTAGAAGTATCCTGGTGTATGTGAATAGTATGAAGAGCACAGGGAGAAGTAAAACATTTAGCAAAATGACAATATCATGTATAATTTGTTCTCTTGAGACCACACATTTAAGTTTATAAACTTTATTGTTGCAAAAAATTCCCTTTAAAGAAAAGCTACAGAGTTTTTCATTAGAACTCAGTGCAGTTGGCACAGCGACCTGAGAGGCAGGCAGAATCCAGGCTAAGACCAAGAAAATACTGACAGTTGTTTTCCTCATTATAGCTGCATATTGCAGAGGTTTACATATAGACACATACCTGTCATAGGCCATGGCTGCCAACAGTAGAAACTCTGAACCACCTAAAGAGTAAAAAATATGAAACTGCAAGAGACAGGCTGAATATGATATGATCTGTTTCTCAGATAAAAAGTCGATCAGAAGCTTTGGGTAGATGGCAGTGCTGAGAAGAACAGAGTTGACCAACAGAGCTGCAATGAAAATGTACATAGGCTCATGGAGGTTTTGGTGAATCCAGATAAGATACACAATAGTAGAATTACTGCAGATGATCAGAATATATACTGTGAACATAACCACAAAGTAAAGATATCTGTATTTTTCCACTTCCACATGCCCATCAAGAGTTACATATGTTAGATTTAATTCATCATCCATTAATGTTGTCAAAAAAACTCAATGATTTTAATGAGCAGATTGTATAACTGGCAAACAGGAGTAATACCTGAGAAAAGCACTGTCACTGCATTAACATGTAACCTGAACTGGAGAGTCTTTTACATTTACAGTTACCTGACCTAAAAACACACTTTGTGCATTCATCTCCAGAACTAACTACGTGAACTGTTCGACTCTGTGGCATGTGTTTTTATCAGATTTCTTCACTCTCCATGGATCTCATTATGTCTTGTAACCAAGAACTACTACTGTGTAAACAACTCCATCAAACTCTAGAGGCCTGATCTTGAAGATAGGGCTTCACAGGAAAACTCACGTTTCACGGGACCTAAAGGTCGGGGTTGAGAGCCTTTTGCTAACTGGTCAGAAGTTTGGATGAGGAATTGCTAGCATGTTTCAGAGGAGCCAAAGCCAGATGTCGGCATTGTACAGCCTGCGGGGCCCGTTCTGGCCCTGTCCATTCTGTCTGCCCCGCGAGGTCGATGACAATCCGCCCCATTTTACTCATTAATGTAAAAAGCATTGAACGAAAGGACCTAAATTGGCTTTTATTTTGAAACATTTGTGTGTCCTGAGTGTGTTTCCTCCTGATACAGTTGTTTGAAATGAACGATGTTTGAAGTCACAGCGTAATCTGAGTGGGGATCTCCATTTTGTTTGTGCAACGCAGTTGATGTATGGAAAGCCGTTTTGGTCATAATGAAATAAATTAATAAATTAATAAATAATGCCATGAAATGAGCCCCAAATTAAATAAATAGGTTGATAAATAGACATAAATTAAATATAAATACATATATCAATTTATATTTTTATTTTTATATACGGCCTTAAACTCGCCACAAAGTGATTTTTACAACAGCCAGTTAAGGACTACTGAGGACTACTACATGCTGCTCATTCGCTTTTACGTTTATCGTGAATTTTATAAGTAGTAGCCTATCTATGTGTAGTTGTTTTCCAAGTTTGCTTACCTTAGGCCTCCATCAGTCAGTCTCCTCTGAATGGTGCTGGACGACACACCAAAAAGCTCCGCAATTCTTCGGGCTGGCAGTCCAGACAACGCAAAGGCGGTCGTCCAGCACCTGGTGTGACTGCCTGCCCCTGGGCATCTCCAACATGAACACGGTGCTCAATGTTGTGCAAAATGTTCATAATATCCCCATCCACCTCTATATCATGAAGGGCACTTATCCTCCCAAGAATCTCCGGGAAGTCAGCAACATTAGCTAAAATATTATCTGGTGGTACTATGTTTTGTTCTATGCTGTCACTCAAGGAGAGCATAGCACCCCGGAGCTCATCTATGTCCTCCATGTCCTCCACTGTGAGCACCGGCTCCCGGTCTCCAAATCTGACAGTTGTTTTAGTCTGAAAGGGTACAGATAACCCCGCCCCCTCATTTGAATATTGCAGCATGAAATAAAAGATCAGTGAAATAAATGTGACGTTATGAAATAAAAGTCCCCATAAATAAATAAATGTGACGTTATAAAATAAATTCCCCGGAAATAAATAAATGTGATGTTAGGAAATAAAAGTATCAGGAAATAAATAAATGAGGCATTAGGAAATAAAAGTCTCCTGAAAAAAAAAAAAAAAAATAGTTTTAAAAATAAAAATATAATCTATGTATTTATATTTAATTTATGTCTATCTATCAACCTATTTATTTAATTTGGGACTCAGTTCATGGCATTATTTATTTATTTATTAATTTATTTCATTATGACTAAAGCGGCTTTCCATATTGATGGAGGTACAAACTGGAGTCACCTGCCACAAATGGGCACTAAAAAGCACAAGGTTAATGCCAAATGTAAAGTGTTTAATAAGTCACAGATGAAGTCGGCTGTAAAGTTGTTTGTTTGCAACAGATGTGGTCACATTAAAAGACTACAACTTGAGCCGTCACTTTGAGACAAAACACACAGAGAAATATAGAAATCTGTCAGAAGGTGTGAATGTGAGGACCGCCGAGGACTTGCTAGCTATAAGCTATAAAAGCAGCAAGGACTTCTTACGAAGAACATGTAAATGTTTTAGTAACTAATTACTATCATTTCATAGAGGCGTCAACATTTCTCAATTATAAGATGCATCGCGATGCGGATGTGGAAGATTCTGCATCGATGCAGAGACAGAGCATAATCAAGAGTCTGCAGCTTATGCTTGTTATGAGAATTTTGTGCTATATGTAGAAGAATGTGAATTGATGTTACACAGCCCTTTTTTAGAGAGACTGTGAACTGTGACCTGTGACTTGTGACTTCTTCTATGGCCTTGCCTTGAAACTTGTTTATGACCTAAGTAAGGAATCGACAGACACTAAAGATAAACATTCTCCTCTCTGTAAAAGGGCTTGAATAAGCATCTGATATAGTGATAACACACCCAGAGTGAGAGAGAGAGAGATAAATACCCTGACTCCCTCTTTAGACAGGGAGTCTTCACTTTGTAACTGACCTGCGTGTTGCTCTGTGAATGCTCCTCTTGTACAAGATTAAAACCCTTGTTTGAACTATGAGCTGAGTCCGATCTCCTTCCTCCAGTTCTAAATGAACGCAGAATTATTTTAACAAACTTTGGCGCCCAACGTGGGGCCCCAATATCTGTCTCTCTCTCCACACCAGAGGACCTGAAGACCTTGCAAGGCAGAGTTAAAAACTCTTGAAAAGACCTCCACCACAGGGCTCTTAAAGCCTCGTTTGGTAAGGGAGGCCAGGTCCCCTGGAGAGTGGGACAGTGACGGGGCTAACCAGAGGGGAGACGGACCAGCCAGGCAAACATTGAGTCAGGGGCTCAATTCATCAAAAAGGGTAAGAATTAATTTCTTCATTTCTTGGGAGATCTGGGATCTCTTATAATTTGGATATAAATTTTAGAAAATCTAGTCAGGGACTAGGGAGAGCTGGTATCTCTTAATTGGAAAAAGCAAGTCAGGGACTTGGGAGAACAAATTATCTCTTAGAAAACTGTCTTTGGAAGGACAAAGTTTAAATTAATCCCTTAGGCCTGAGTAAACAAAAAGACGTCAGGGTTAGAGTCCCTAAAGGAAAAGAAATGAAAAGACCGGTAGAATAAAATACAACGTTAAAAGGGAAAATACGAATAAAATTAAAAAGTAAATGTAAAAAAAAAAAAGGGAAAAGATTCAGGAGGTAATAAACTTTATCCTGTTTTGTACTCCAGCCGAGATAAACAGGAAGATGACGATTATGTGCCTCTGGGTCTCCATCCTAATCCTCCGCCGTACCTCAATCCCCAACTACCACCACCTCCTGCTGCAGGCGCAGCTCCAATTCCTCCCCCTCACTCTCTCTCTGCACCTACTCTCTCCGCTGCTACACTGACAGAAAGGGAAAGGAAGTCCAAAGACAACAAGGTCGGGTAAATTGTATGATGTTTATGATCCTATTCCCATGCCTATACTCTCTCCTCCAAAGGAGTCAGTGAGTTTGAATGATGACATAGAAGAATCGTGTCCGATGATAGAAATGCCTAACCCGAGAGCTGGGGATGGGCAAGATGCAACAATTAGAGTGTATAGAACATAGACAGAGGGTGACGTGAAAGACGCAGCATGTGGCGTTCCACACCCGAGGGAAAATACAGGAGAGTTTAGGGAACAATTTGAAAGATTGTGTGAAAGTTTCCAGCTGAACACCTTAGAGGCAGAAAGAGTACTAAGGTGCATGGTAAAGCACGATGAAGGTGTGTTGATCTGCCTAGAGAGATTGAAAGTAGTGTTTGCAGCAAATAGTGGGATACAAGCTACGACCGACCATGCAGTGCATGCAGAAAATGTACTGAGAGAAAAAAGAGCCAAGACTGATGTGTATTTCCGAGGCAATGTTAATCGTGGAGTCTGGAGAGGGAGAGGCAGAGGAGGACGAGGAGGACGGAGATTTGGAGAAGAGGAGAGCTGCTACAATTGTGGCAAATTTGGACAATTGTCGGCATTTGTCGACAATTTTGACCTGCGTGTTGCTCTGTGAATGCTCCTCTTGTACAAGATTAAAACCCTTGTTTGAACTATGAGCTGAGTCCGATCTCCTTCCTCCAGTTCTAAATGAACGCAGAATAATTTTAACAATGCTGATTGTTGATTGTCTGGCCTCAGCTGGACAATAAAATTACGTTGCGACGTTGCTCCCATGCTTTGACATGTGGGTGGACATTAGGCTAACGTTCATTATGTAGGAGGGATGTTGGAGGGAGGCAGAGATCATCTGCGAGTGGTAAAAAAAAACTGAGTATTTTTTAAAATGGACATCTCAGGGCACATGTTGGATTTTAGGAACTTGCTGGGAAGCACAAACTGGACGAGACCCACGCTGACCGTGGCTTCTGCCTCACAACAATTGCTAATCACATTAGCCATTTTCACCTGAAGCTAATGTCTGCAGCCATAAATAATAACTGTTACAGAAAGCCCAGATAATCAGCCAAGATCTGAGGAGGCGCTGTCAACTTTGCCATCCAACTCTGAGAGAGGTGTGTGCAGCAGAGTCCATGAATGCCTTATCTTGAAGCTGCCATGTGAAAACAATATTATTGTAGATTACAACAAACGTGTAAGGCACTGCAGATGGATAAATGCTTTGGTTTTGTAATGTTTATGTATTGAAAAGGTGCAGCTTTTATTTTGTAGACTGCTGTAGTCTTATTATTGGAAGGACTTTCTGAATAAAAAAGTAAGAAAAGTAGTCATGTGCAGTAATAAAGATCATTGAGGATGCCATACACTGAGGCGCGTCGAGAGGTATCGAGAATAGTTTTGCATTCAAATTGTTGACAGCTGAATCGTGATGGAATCATGAGGCAAATGAAGATTCACACCTATTATTAGTCAGTAAGCAGATCAATAAATTCTACCTGGCTTCAAGACTTTCACAAGAATATTTGTTATATACACAACAAAGAAGTAATTATTTCCCTGTTAAAAGTACCAGTAGTACTATCAGATATGTTTACACAAAATGAACTAATGGTTTATAGTAGGGGTCATTGAACTCACCAGGAGTTGCAACAACAGTTTTGGTACCAACTGATAGCGTAGATACCGTAACTAATGATAGTTTATCACATCAGTTCCAACAACAGCAGGCAGTTATGAGCACACTACTGTACAGGTGTGAACCATAGTCTCAGTATTTTGCATGTTATTCATGTTCCTTCACTGATTTATCTCGGCTCAGAAATCGTCAAATTATCATTTCAATTCCCATTTATCCTTCAGTTGTGACAACATACATTTAACAACTGTACAGTTCTTTTCATTTAACAACAGATATTTACTGTTAACTAACTTTGACTTTTATTTGTACATTTCTGTTTTATATTTAGGATTAGTGACAGTAGTGGTTTATCTTTCTTTTCTTTCACTTTGTTCATTATGACGAGCACAGTATCATCCAAGAAAAATGTGTCTTTCTGTGCCCGCCATGAAGCGAAATCCTCATTCAGGATGCTGGTGTCTCAGTGGAAGCTACAGCCCTGTAGAGGCTTTGTTGTAACAGTATCAAAAGACCAAGTAAGAAAATGTAGTAACATCAACAGATTGATCAGTCATTACATATTACATTGTTCATGCTGATATTATGCTTTACTGTTATCAGTCAGAGAAACAATTTCATACATTAAACAAACAAGGATCAGAGGATTTACCTAATCAGTTATCTGTGTTGATACATGAGTTCATTTTAGCTGAGCTGAACAACCTCTTCAGGTGTTTAGAGATTTCTTTCATTTTTAGTCCATATATGATTGGATTAAAGAGAGGATGATACAATATTATTTGTAAAGTCATTATTAAACGAACAATTTTTGGAAAATCCGACTCCAATTCAATTATAAGGACATCATATACAGACAGACATGAAAAGTTTATCAAAACGATCAAGTGTGGTAAACAGGTCTGAGCAGCTTTTCTCCTGACTTCACTACTACTGCGATAGGATATTATAAGTATCCTGGTGTATGTGAATAGTATGAAGAGCACAGGGAGAAGTGCAACATTTAGAAAGATGATCATATCTCGTATAAGACGTGCCCCTGAGATTACACATTGAAGTTTGTAAACTGCATTATTGCAGAAAATTCCATTTAAAATAAAGGCACAGATTTTTTCTCTGGCACCCAACGCAGCTGCCACAGCGACCTGAAAGGCAGGCAGAATCCAAGCGAAGACCAAGAAAATACTGACAGTTGTTTTCCTCATTATAGCTGCATATCGCAGAGGTTTACATATAGACACATACCTGTCATAGGCCATGGCTGCCAACAGTAAGAACTCTGAACCACCTAAAGAGTAAAATATCTGAAACTGCAAGAGACAGGCTGAATATGATGTGATCTGTTTCTCAGATAAAAAGTCGATCAGAAGCTTTGGGTAGATGGCAGTGCTGAAAAGAACAGAGTTGACCAACAGAGCTGCAATAAATATGTACATAGGCTCATGGAGGTTTTGGTGAATCCAGATAAGATACACAATAGTAGAATTACTGCAGATGATCAGAATATATACTGTGAACATAACCACAAAGTAAAGATATCTGTATTTTTCCACTTCCACATGCCCATCAAGAGTTACATATGTTAGATTTGATTCATCATCCATTAATGTTGTCAAAAAAACTTTGTGAATAAGAGACAGATTATCCAACTCGCAGATGTGAGTAAAAACTGAGAAACAGCCAGTCACCCAAAAAACATACATGTACTCACGAGTCTTAGTTACCTGACCTTAAAACAACTGTTTGAGACTAGGCAGTTTATTTTATCAGATTGCATTGCACTCTGTGGATCTCATTAAAGTTGTCACCAAGAACTATTAATATGTAAACAGCATCTGAAGACTCCAGAGGCCTGACCTCATCAGCAGCCTCACTGTTTTTGAAACTCTAAGTGTGTCAGGATATCTAAAGGCCGGAGTTGAAAAATGTAGTCACAAAGCCTTTCGCTAGTTTGTCAGAAGCTTGGATGAGGAAGTGTTAATATGTTTCAGGAGACTTAAAGCTCTGGTCTACGATCTGAGAAAGATCTGAAAAAAGCATCCCCCCCCGCACACACACCCTTCCCCTCTGTGCTACTTAATCCCTCCCCTCCGAGCTCGTATCTCTCTCCCCTCGGAGCCTCCCGTGACACACCCCCTCCCGCAATAAGAGCAACAAGCCGGCCGGCAGAAACCAAATACGGCGGCAGCTTTGAATGTGGAGTAACGATGTCGGATTCACAGGTAAAGTTATTACAATGCATGTTGAAACTAACGTAAATCTTGTAAGTCATTAAAATGTCCACAGCTAAGCTCCACAACCAAGCTAGCGTAACGTCATTAGCATGTTACAGCTACGTTATGTTACAGCTACGTAATAAGTTACAACAGCTAAGTTAGCCGCTTCTAAAAGTTATTGAGGGCCAAGAGACTAACAGATGCTGCCGTCAGCTTTCATCACAACGATCACTTCCACATTGTGGCTTAAAACTAAACCTGCATGAGCCTCGGACCAGCTGTGTGTGTCCCAGCTTCTGTCTGAGTAGCACCAGACCGCGACACAAACGTGCCCGTAAACCGTAATCTCTTGTTTATGACAGATAAGACACACACATACACACATCGTAACTCGATAATCGTAACTGATAATCCATCATATTGATTTAGCAAAGGCCTCATTGAAAACAAATGGACAAGACCGGGAGGAGGATTAGCAAAACAGTTGAGTAGTGACCGGGCGAGAGGTTTTTATGGAGAAATAAATCCGGACAGGATGAATGAAACCCCAACGCGAAGCAGAGGGGTTTCATTCAGCCATTCATTCATCTTACTTGCATAACTTGCTGCTTCATTTAGCTGCCACGAGCAAATAAATAGGCTGATTTGGTGTAAACATGATAGTAATTTTAGCGTACAATGCTAACATAGAGGCTAGCGTCTCCGTCGAACAAATAAACAAGTGTTGACAATACTGCAGAGACAGAAATTGTTTTGATGCTGTCTAATAACACAGAAAGAAACTAACTGCAGCTTTCACAGTCATCAGCCAGCATCGGCATTAAAGTTATCTGTGTCACAACATCCACAATAAAGACGAGAGATTACCCACTTCCTTAATGCGGAAGTGGGTTGGGACGAGACGTGAGCAGGAGCAGGACAGTGAGCGAGGGGAATGGATGGAAATATTGACCAATAGCAGCCATGTGGACCGGATGATTGCTATTGGTCATTTTCTTTGCAGCTTTGCAGGCACTAGAAAGGATGGATTTATTTGGTTCCTTTTGCTCTTCACATTGTGTAGGTCATACTATTGGGCCATAACCACCATCTAAATAATGTTAATAATAATGATCAATCCTGCAAATCGTAGACCATAGCTTTAAAGTTGTGAAGGGGTCATTAAACTCACCAGGAGTTGCACAACAGTGCCCCCCCTCAGTCGGTGTACAGTTTTGGTACCAACTGATAATATTGATACTGTAACTGATGTTCATAATATCCCTTCAATTCCAACAGGCAGTGTTCAGCACACCGCTGTATAGGTGTGAACCATGGGGGGGGACCAATGTTGTTACCTGTGTCTTTGTCTCATCTGTGACCTTAAGATTTTTGAGAAACTGATCCCAATATTAAAAAAATATCCTGGTAAAATGGTTCTGTTTCTCTGTACTTAATCGAAAACAAACTGGAAAAATCAGAATGATAAAAGTAAAAGAACTCCCTGAAGGAAAGCCCTTTCACTAAATAAACATTTAACCTGAACTGAAGTCTTTTTCATTTACAGTTACCTGAACATGAAACAAACTTGAGTGTGTTCATCTCCAGAATTCACAAAGTGAACAATTTGAGTCTGTGGAATTTTGTTTTATCAGTTTGTTTCACTCTCCATATATCTCATTAAAGTTGTAACCAACAACTATCAAATATCAACTATCATACAGTCGTAAACAGAGTCATCTAAGCTCCTGCTCCTCAAGAAATTAAGGATGCGACAGCCAAACAAAACTAAAGATGTTTCAAACCGGAGTGGGAGGAGAAGTTCAGCTGGGTGGCAGATCACAGGAAAACGCATTGCTAGAAACATGTTCAAACATGTTGTATGGTACGACGCGCCTGGTGTGCACTCGTCTCTTCTGCCTCGGACTTTGCATTTTTATAGCAGTTTTTCGACTTGCATAAAAGTTAGAATATTCTCAACTTTAAAGCACAAGTGGTGGAGTTGCACCGTTTGTCAAATGTAACCGCACATCAGTGGATTCACATATTAGTCTAAAATACTGAGGGCATGACCCAGGTATCTAAGGGGAGGTTACAGCCCTGTGATGGCTGTGTTTATTTTCATTGTGGGTAATATTAAAACAATTATTAGAGAGCAACAACTTCAGAATGACACTTGTTGTGATTTGATAGAATCAAAATAATATGTTAGAAAATGGAATACAGTAACCTATCTTAAGTGTTAGTACAGAGGAAATGAGAAACTAATCAGCTGTCTGTGTTGATACATGAGTTCATTTTAGCTGAGCTGAACAACCTCTTCAGGTGTTTAGAAATTTATTTCATTTTTAGTCCATATATGATTGGATTAAAGAGAGGTAGATACAATCGTATTTGTAAAGTCATTATTAAACAGACAGTTTTTGGAAAATCTGATTTCAATCCAATTATGATGACATCATATGCACACAGACATAAAAAGTTTATCAAAACGATCAAGTGTGGTAAACAGGTCTGAGCAGCTTCTCTCCTGACGTCTCTACTACATCGATAGGATATTATAAGTATCCTGGTGTATGTGAATAGTATGAAGAGCACATGGAGAAGTGCAACATTTAGCAGTATAATCATGCCTTGTATAGTTTGTTCTTTTGAGATTACACATACTATGTATGTAACACAAAAGTGATGTAATTAGTAACACATTACTGTACACAAATGGTAAAATTGTAAAGTAACATAAACTGCAAGTGAAAGTAACTAGTAATATGCAATGCATTAAATTTTGGAAGTATCTGAGATTGTATCCCCATGAGTGACCAAAGGGTCATTCCATGCCAACTCACCAGCTCAGTTTGAAAAAATCCACGTTGAAACTTCTATTAAATTCATGAGATTAGTTCAGAGAGTTTGACATTGTGAAATACATGTTTTCAGCTGAGGAACTAAGCTTAATATTTTGTCCAGACACACAGAACAGGATCACCTTCTGTATATGCAATAAACCAAGCCATTTCAAGCTGTAACTTGCAAATTTCCAGAACCCA
Source organism: Pagrus pagrus (assembly GCF_965226575.1). Classification (NCBI taxonomy): domain Eukaryota; kingdom Metazoa; phylum Chordata; class Actinopteri; order Spariformes; family Sparidae; genus Pagrus; species Pagrus pagrus. Next base: position 157,575 of record NC_140193.1, read on the forward strand.
ATGATAGCTGACTAATAAGGTAAAAGTTTGCCATGGCCGTCAGGGACATGACATGGTTAAAAAAAACACAGAAACAAAAATGTTGATGTGTTCACATTATGACTGTTTTGAAGTGCATTAGTAAACTGACAGGTTATAGGTAATAGGTTTCTATTAAACTTGCGATGATTTGATATTGAATAAAAAATTATGAGTTCGATTTTCATGTAACTGCACCACACAAACCCTGCACAGGATAACTGGGTATACAAAATTAATGGAATTAGGGGAAAAAAATACTTGCATTACATTTATACTATCCAAGCATCAAAGAGATCAAATGTCTGCATAAACGTATAAAAGCAAGGATATGGAGTTAAATGTATGTCTTTATTACATGCGAGAAATGATGATCTGAGAGAAAAAAAATGTTTGAGAGAAAAAGCTTTCATACCAATAGCAAAAAATAATAATATTTGAGACTAAAAAAAGTTTTGAGATAAAGTATTTTCTCATAGAACATAACAAAATATAAATTTGAAATTTTTAAAAATATTTCTAAGAAAAAAAGAATCTCTCTCAAAATACTTTTTTTTAACTCTCAAATATATATATTTTTTTGCTATCAGTGTGAAAACATTTTCTCTCAAAGCTAGTCATGGATTGGCCATAACAAACACCATGTTCAAGCATAGGGTGGCTCATAAGTGTACCTGGTACCAGGCCACCTTAGGCCAAAGGTCGATGATAGACTTTGTGGATGTATCATCGGATCTGTGGCTGTATGTCTTGGACACTCGGGTGAAGAGAGGAGTGGAGCTGTCAACTGATCACCACCTGGTGGTGAGTTGGATCAGGTGGCAGGGGAGGCTGTCGGACAGACCTGGGAAACCCAAACGGGTAGTGAGGGTGAACTGGGAACGTCTGGCAGAGGCCCCGGTCCGTCAGGTCTTCAACTCCCACCTCCCGAAGAACTTTCCGCTCATCCCGGGGGAGACTGGGGACATGGACTCGGGGGAAGACTCGTCCATATCCCTGGCAGGGGTCACTGAGGTAGTCAAGAAGCTCCCCAGTGGCAAGGCGCCAGGGGTGGATGAGATCCGCCCCGAGATGCTGAAGGCTCTGGACATTGTTGGGCTGTAATGGCTGACACGTCTTTGCAGTGTCGCGTGGAGGTCGGGGATGGTACCTCTGGAGTGGCAGACCGGGGTGGTGGTTCCCATTTTTAAAAAGGGGGACCAGAGAGTGTGCCAATTATCCGGGTATCACACTGCTTAGCCTCCCTGGGAAAGTATATTCCAGGGTGCTGGAATGGAGGGTCCGTTCGATCATCGAACCTCTGATTTAGGAGGAACAATGCGGATTCCGTCCTGGCCGTGGAACAGTGGATCAGCTCTTTACCCTTGCAGGCTTGCTGGGGGGGTCATGGGAGTTTGCCCATCCAGTCTTCATTTGTTTTGTAGACTTGGAGAAGGCCTTCGACTGGGTCCCCTGGGGAGTTCTGTGGGGGGTACTGAGGGAGTATAGGGTACCGGGGCTGTTGGTACGAGCTATCTGGTCCTTGTACGACCAAAGTGAGAGTTGTGTCCGTATACTCGGCACAAAGTCGAATACGTTTCCAGTGGGTGTTGGACTCCGCCAGGGCTGCCCCTTGTCTCCGATCCTGTTTGTGATATTCATGGACAGGATCTCAAGGCGCAGCCATGGTGAGGAGAGTGTCCGGTATGGGAACCTCAGAATTGCGTCTTTGCTTTTTGCGGATGACGTGGTTCTGTTGGCTTCCTCAGCCCCTGACCTCCAGCAGGCATTGGGGCCATTCGCAGCCGAGTGTGACGCGGTCGGATGAGGGTCAGCACCTTTAAATCTGAGGCCATGGTTCTCTGCCAGGAAACGGTGGATTGCCCCCTCCGGTTGGGGAGTGAGCTCGTGACCCAAGTGAAGGAGTTTAAGTATCTCAGGGTCTTGTTCACGAGTGATGGGAGAATGGAGCATGAGGTGGACAGATGGCTTGGTGCGGCATCTGCAGTATTGCAGGCGTTGTACCGGACTGTCGTGGTGAAGAGGGAGCTGAGCTGCAAGGCGAAGCTCTCGATTTACCGGTCCATCTATGTTCCAACCTTCACCTATAGTCACGAGCTGTGGGTAGTGACCAAAAGAACGAGATTGCAGATACAAGCGGCTGAAATGAGTTTCCAGGTTACTCAGGATCGGTATCGGTCCGATATTGGTCAAAATTTCAGGATCGACCATCGAAAAAAACAACTATAGCCCGTCCGATCCGATACCTAAGCCCAAATGCTCAATTTCACTTTCCGCGACATGCCGTAAGTCACTATCGCCTCAGCAAAAGCAGTTGCGCGACGTGCCATTGTGCGGCGTGTCGTAAACAGAGATGCAGCCGCTGCAGCATGTGTAAACAGAATGTCGTGAGTGACAGCCTAGCGATTTTGTCATGTCAGCTGTGTGGAATTACTTTGCGCACAAGCAGGGTTTCCCCCCGTGTATTATAAGCGCTCCATCAACACGTGATCAGGTGTCTTTTCCATCACCTGACAACGTCACAACTTCGTCGCGCATAACGGGACATGTCACGGACATCATGCTCATCAGACCGCCGCTTCACCAGCTGACCGAGAGGAACGCACCAAGTCGACGTCGACCTCGTAGCCGCTAACGTGAGCCGAGCCGCGGCTCTAGAGGCTCAGCCAGCTGCTGCAGCGGCTAGTAGCTGTTAGCTGTTAGCACGTCGTCCCCTGCAGCGTCAGAGCTCCGGACTTCTGTGAGCCGAGCTGCTTTCACCAGATGTGAAAATGACCCAGTGTTTCATTTTTCAGCTCGTACGGTTCACGTTTACACACGTTTGTTTTCTCTGGTCCAAACAGTAGACTACAGAGTATCTTTGGTAGATCCGTGATTGTCACGTTTCCATGACGACTGACCGGAAACAGACGCATGGTCATGTTCACGTGACTCCAGATTGTAAAAATCTCTAAGGAAAAAAATAAAAATCTCTGGAGACACCAGGCAGTTGTTTTTTAGTTTTTAGTGCAGACAGTTGATCTGATTTATCTAAATTGTATTTTTATTATTTATTTATTTTTGGGGTCGGTTGAACAGCATTTCAAGAGTGCAATCTGTAAGACCTGGTGTTACATAAATGTCTTATAATAACACATGATAATGATAATATTTTCAAATTTCCAGTCAACTTTTAACATTGATCTTAAAGCCTTATGGAATCACTCCTTCTAACTTCTACTACTCCATTAATGAATCTGTTACCTATAGGGCGCTGCCATCAGTCAATGGTCAGGGTCAGGCCCCTGACACAAAAAAACACGCTTGGGCACCATGGGGCCGCTGGTGGGCCACCCTACCACCGGGCTTAGCAAGTTTTCTGGGGGAAACCCTGGATTTTATTTCTTCCTTTAGGGGAGCAGAATATTTGTTGCACAGTTTGAACATGGTGTTTTTAGATGTCCATATTAAGCAAAGTACGTCTATACAAATTATATTTATTATTAACATGAACAGGAGAAAAGACAGTATCGGATTGATATCGGTATCAGCAGATACTATAAGTTGCAATATCGGTATCGGTATCAGACATGAAAAAGTTGTATCGAGCCATCCCTAGTTGAAACACATGGACAGTATCAGCCCAGTATTAAATTTGAATAGCCAGGTATCACATAAATGGTCTCAGAGGGCTGGATACATTAGTACAGTCCCAAACTCAGTCCGGACCTTCCAACCTAACATGTTAAAACCCTCAACACATAAAAACGTGGGAGAGATCTTGGGAGGTTGTTCACGGTGACATGCTCTCTTCAGATGGTTAGACTGACAGTGACTGACAAACAAAGCTGCAAAATCATACTGTTCAATAACTGCAGCAGATTGATTCCATCACTTCATTGTTCAAACTGAAGATACTCTTTACTGTTTCCATCAAATCATAAAGAGCATTGTTGAAGCGTGGAAATAACTCCTTACAATAAACATTCACATCTCTGCATTATTATTACAAAATAAACAACTGCACATTAGCAGCATTATCATCACTATTATCGTAACATAACTTTTAATACATCAGATCACTTTGGCTGGACAGAACAACCTCTTCAGATGTCTGGTAATTTCTTTCATTTTCAGTCCATATATAATTGGATTGAAGAGAGGATGATACAAAACTGCTTGTAAAGTCATTATAAAACGTGCAGTTCTTGGAAAATCCGATTCCATTCGAACTATAATGATATCGTATGCACACAAACAGGAAAAGCTGATTAAGACCAACAAGTGGGGTAAACAGGTCTGTGCTGCTTTTTTCCTGACATTTCTATTACTTTGGTAAGATATTATAAGTATCCTGGTGTATGTAAACAGTATGAAGAGAAAAGGGAAAAGTACCAGATTCAGCAGAGCAAAAACACCAAATACAGACCGTGCTCTTGAACTCACGCAGTTGAGATTGTAAAATGAATTATTACAAAACATTCCTTTTAAAGTAAGATAACAGAGTTTCATATCAGCACTCAGTATTACTGGGACTGCTATCTGACAAGCAGGCAGAAGCCAGGCTAAAACCAGGAAGATACTGATGGTTGTTTTTCTCATGATAGTTGGATATTGCAGAGGTTTACATATAGACACATACCTGTCATAGGCCATGGCTGACAGCAGTAAGAACTCTGAACCACCTGAAGAGTAAAATAGAAAAAATTGAAAGAGACAGGCTGAATATGATATGATCTGTTTTTCAGATAATAAGTCAATCAGGAGCTTTGGGTAAACAGATGTGCTGTAAAGAACAGAGTTCAGTAGCAAAGCTGCAATGAAAATGTACATAGGCTCATGAAGGTTTTTGTGCATCCAAATGAGACACACGATGGTGAAATTACAGCAGAGTATAAGAATATATACTGTGAACATTATCAGAAAATACAGATATCTGTATTTTTGCACTTCCACATATCCACTAAGAGTAATATATGTTACATTAAGTTCATCGTCCATTAATGTTGAGTAAAAATACAAATAATTTAACAAATTAATTTAAATGTTCAGTAATCAAACCGGCAGATCACATAATCATCATACATGTATGAACATGTCAACTCTCACTTTATGATAATATTAACAGTCAACCTGTGCTTGAATGACTTATTTCACAGCTACCTGACCTTTAAAAACCCTAACCTCCAAAATTCAGAAAATGAACTATGTGAGATTGTGCAAAGTTTTTATGAGATTGCTTCACCCTCTAAGGATCTCATTAAGTGCTCCATCAATGATTGAAACAGTCATGTTCCCCTCAGGATGAATTGCAATAACTTTGGTGATCCTCTGACTTTTCATCATTGGATCTAAGTTGTAATGTGTCCAATGTTGACTTAGCATACATAATAATGAAATACTCCTTTGACTGGAACAACCATTGGCTGGGGCAGGGCCTTTCTGTGTGGAGTTTGCATGAGTTTCATCTGAGTACTCTGGTTTCCCTCAGATTGTGATACCTCATAGCTGGCCTGCCATAAACTAAACTCCCCACATAACGCTCTGCAAAGCCTCGCAACATGCAGGTTTTTTATTCTTTTTTAGAATTATTTTTATTGAAATTTGTTGTATACAGGAATACATTAATAAGAACAAGGAAGAAAAAAAAACAACAAGAAAAAAACAAACAACACAGACAGGGCATTTTTCTTTTTAAAAATGAATTGCACTCCAGCAGCATTGACACTACATTTATGAACACAAACTCATTGAGAGAGGCAGGTGGCACACTATGGATGACAATGCTGGTCAGGTACAGTATTGAGCTGGGCAAGGTGATCCAGGAATGGTTTCCATATATCAGAGAACTTGTTGAGATTATCCAACATCCCATACCGAATTTTCTCCATATGTGAGACACCAGTGAGATCAGTTAACCAAGTCTTAAACTGGGGCACTTTATATGATGTCCAGAGCCTTAAAATTACCCTCTTAGCAATTACCATTCCATACATAATAGTGCTTTGCCCAAATAATGCAATCTCTGGATCAGGTTCAATCACACAACCATACACATCAGAGAACTACTTGAATATTTCACACCAAAAATTATACAGTTTGGGGCATGTCCAAAAAAGATGGCTCAAAGAGCCCTCTGCAGATTTGCACCCATCACACAACGACAAAATGGTAGGAAAAATTCTGTGCAGTTTTGTTTTTGATTAATGAAGCCTGTGCGTCACTTTAAACTGAATTAATTGGTGCCTGGCATTAACAGAGCAAGATCGGGACTGGCTACGGCCCTCCTTCCAAACATCATCCCCAATCTGCATACCCAGTTCCTCCTCCCAGGCCTTTTTCAAAGAATGTGTAGCATAATTTATATGTTCTGAAAATATATTTAGAAAGCCTGAGACTAGTTTTCCAGATTCAGTTGGGCCCAACAAAAGCTTATGAATTTGTCTTTCCTCAGGAAAAGAATCAAAGTTAGGCACACACTGACGAACATAATTCCTGATCGGTAAATATCGAAAAAAATGTGTTGTGGGAAGACATAATTTATGTTTTAACTGAGTAAGTGAGGCAAAATGCTTGTCGATAAACACATCTCTCAAAGACACTGTCCCCTTCAGCCTCCAACTACTAAAGGACACATCTGTAAGAGATGGGGGGAATGCATGATTGCAGCATATTGGGGTGTGAATCGAAGTATCTGGGAGACTGCAACCCTTTTTAATTTGCTGCCATATATTCAAGCAGTTCAAAATTATCCAATTATCCACATGTTTGTTAATGTTTGTAGGGCAACTGGACCCCGAAAAAACAAGTCCTGGCAAAGAGCTATTTTTAACATCACCTTCTTCAATGGCAACCCAGGAAGGAGTCTCAGACATCACTTCTGTGCTATAACCTTCCTGCCAGTAGACAAGAGCCCTTGCATTTGCTGCCCAGTAGTAATGTAAGAAGCATGGCAATCCCAGTCCACCCTTCTCTCTGGTCTTATGTAAATTAATTTTCGATATTCTGTGAGCTTTATAGCCCCAAATGAAGGGCATAACTACTGAATCTAATGACTTGAAAAACGACTTCATTAAAAAAATAGGTAACCCACCATAGAGAGAGGGAGAGTCCTCCATTTTTCAATGTCCCCCTTAAGCTTTTCTGCTCTATCAAGGACGTTCAGCTTAAAAATTAATTTAGGGTTTTTGGGCAACACTACTCAAGATACTTCAATCTGTCTGTGATTTTGAAAGGGAGATTAAACAGGAAATCGCTGCTAAGATCAGCACCCAAAGACATAAATTCTTCTGCCAATTAATTGTATATCCTGAAACCGCACCGAAAGACCTTATAACATTCAGCAAAATGGAGACAGAGTGCTCAGGCCGTGATAAAAAGAGAACAACATCATCCACATACAGAGAGATGTGGTGATCCGCGTTACCTAATCGGATGGGCTCCTCAGAAGGATGATTCCTAAACTGATATTAAGTGGCTCACTAGCAACGGCAAAAAGTAATGGGCTGAGGGGACACGACACGCAGCTTTTACACAGAAAGTTGAGCCTCTCAATGAACTCAGAATTCACCAGACTCTGGCTCTCTCTCTTCTTTTCCCCTCTCCTCTGTGCTTTTGTAAAATAAGATCACCAAATCACTGCTGCAGTCAGGTAGATAAACAGGAGTGAAGAAAAATCAACTTTTAATCCTACAAGTTAAAATGTTATCTCTGAGCTCTCCTCTCATCAGTAAACTGTTCTGGATCAGAGCAGAATTAGTTGTCATTCCAGGTGTTTATTAGTCCAGAGGATTTTCCTCTGCACCTGGCTTTGTCTTCCAGAGCCGGCCGGCTCGCCGCTCCACCCAGCGCTCCTAACACAAGAAGCAGCGAAGTCCTGCCACACATGCACATTTTTGGCTGAAAGTTAAATATTTTCAACTATGAATACACGAACGATGTGAATTTTGGGTATTTGCGCCGCAAATTTGCATCTATATGCGACGCGTCTTTGCATTGACTTGGTATGTAATTTAAATATGCAGAAAATTAGCTTAGCTTTCTGTGGGAATACACCATAACACACTCATTCTCCCTCTCCTTTCCTCTCTCTATCCCTCTACACCAGAACATGGATACCTGACCCAAAACTATCCGCACTTGTGGGGCCCGTCAGAATCCGACATGCGGGGCCAGATTTGGAAAAATGTTAGAAATGATGTCCAGGTTTGAGTTGGTTTCAGACATGTCAATTGACAGCAGTAGTAATTGTGTGGATGTAACTCCAGTTCTGTACGAGTATGTGTGTAACAATATATATATAAAGTACATGAATAGATGTTTTAGGTTTTATATCTGTGTGTAGAAAAATGCCTTCTCACAGTCGTCTACACTGTAAATGTCTGGAATCAGGGTACCCAGACAAGCTGCAACCATGGTGACAACTGCATGACAGGGCAACACCAACTCAGTGTTCAGCTTACATGAACTGCATCATGCGGTGTACATTTTAGGACATCCTCGGGTGTCAGGCTTCAGCGTCAGACCTTAGATGAAAAGGCATCAGGTCTCAGCAAAACCTCTGTCAGACTCGTACTAAACAGCCTTAGAAAAAAAGTCATCGGACCAAACGGCATCAGAAAAAAAATTATCAGACTAAACGGCATCAGAAAAAAAAGATGTCAGACGAAACGGCATCAGAAAAAAAGACATCAGATGAAACGGCATCAGAAAAAGAAGAAATAATAACACTTACGTTTGTGTCCTACTTTCGCCAAAGACGGTCTAATATATCTGCCTGTTGCCGCTATGGTCGCGACTTGATGGCGTAGTTGTTCCTGGCTCATTATGCCATGCTCGTTACCGCTGTGGTGTTTTGATGACGTCATTTATTTTTGCGAAAGACACTCGTCTGCACCTATGGTCTGTAGTCCGTTTTTATGCGACTTCTTTACAGTCTTTGTATGTGACTGATTTTTCCTGATGCGTTCAGTCTGACGTCTTTTTTCCTGAGGCTGAGGCCTTTTAGTCTGTCTTTTTTTCTGATGCCTTTTGGTCCGATAACTTTTTTTCTAAGGCTGTTTAGTATGAGTCTGTCAGAGGTTTTGTTGAGACCTGATGCCTTTTCATCTAAGGTCTGACGCTGAAGCCTGACACCCGTGGATGTCCTAAAATGTACACTGTAGCATCATATTTGGACATTAAAAAATGGAACGCTAGTAGAGTTCGGGTTGGGCACACAGGGCTTTGACTCACTGTTGTCTGTGTTGTTACTGTCATGTTTTGCATAATCTGTTTTCTCCTAAAACTAGACCATGTGTCTCCGTGGACCCACCAGTGTCTTTAACTTCAGCAGGTAATGCAGAAGGCGTTTTCAAATGACAAGCCCGAGCCTAGGCTTCACTGTCTCTCTCTCACCTGCTGCGAGTTGGTGACAAAAACAATCTTGTTTTTAGCCATGTCGACTCAGATCCCTAAAATGTCTGTTGCATATCAACCCACACACCCTCTCCCTCTTCTCCACGACTCCTATGACTGAAACATGTAGACAACATAATATATTTGTAGTGCCCACTACAAAATGTCAATACATCAGTCTCCAAGGGTTATATGTCCGTCTTAGCAACAGTCTCAAACGTAGCCCAGGCTTTCTACAAAACACCAACAACAAACAAACAAAACCTCAAAATTAAAGAAGCGGGAGAAATCTTGGGAGAGTTAGTTCACAGTGATATGCTTTCATCCATCACATCCATCACTACATTGTTCAAACTGAAGATACTCTTTACTGTTTCCATCAAATCATAAAGAGCATTGTTGAAGCGTGGAAACAACTTCCTACATTAAACATTCACATCTCTGCATTATTATTACAAAATAAACAACTGCACATTAGCATCACTATCATCACTATTATCGTAACATAACTTTTAATACATCAGATCACTTTGGCTGGACAGAACAACCTCTTCAGATGTTTTGTAATTTCTTTCATTTTCAGTCCATATATAATTGGATTGAAGAGAGGATGATACAAAACTGCTTGTAAAGTCATTATAAAACGTGCAGTTTTTGGAAAATCCGATTCCATTCGAACTATAACCACATCATACGCACACAAACAGGAAAAGCTGATTAAGACCAACAGGTGGGGTAAACAGGTCTGTGCTGCTTTTTTCCTGACATTTCTATTACTTTGGTAAGATATTATAAGTATCCTGGTGTATGTAAACAGTATGAAGAGAAAAGGGAAAAGTCCCAGATTCAGCAGAGCAAAAACACCAAATACAGACCGTGCTCTTGAACTCACGCAGTTGAGATCGTAAAATGAATTATTACAAAAAATCCCTTGTAAAGTCGAATGACAGAGTTTCATATCAGCGCTCAGTATTACTGGGACTGAAGTTTGACAAGCAGGCAGAAGCCAGGCTAAAACCAGGAAAATACTGATGGTTGTTTTTCTCATGATAGTTGGATATTGCAGAGGTTTACATATAGACACATACCTGTCATAGGCCATGGCTGACAGCAGTAAGAACTCTGAACCACTTAAGGAATAGAATAGAAAAAATTGAAAGAGACAGGCTGAATATGATATGATCTGTTTTTCAGATAATAAGTCAATCAACAACTTTGGGTACATAGCAGAGCTGAAAGCAACAGAGTTCAGTAGCAAAGCTGCAATGAAAATGTACATAGGCTCATGAAGGTTTTTGTGCATCCAAATGAGACACACGATGGTGAAATTACAGCAGAGTATAAGAATATATACTGTGAACATTATCAGAAAATACAGATATCTGTATTTTTGCACTTCCACATATCCACTAAGAGTTATATAAGTTACATTAAGTTCATCATCCATTAATGTTTAAATAACTAAATGTTCAGCATTAAAACAGGCATCTATAGAACAGCAACATTGAATCAAAATGTATAAAATATGAACATTTACAAAGAAATCTCACTTTTATGATACCAACATTCAGCCCGCACTTTCGTGTCTAACTGATTCAAAGAGACCAGACCTTGAATTGCATTTGGTGTGTGTTCACCTCCAAAATTTAGAAAATGAACCATGTGAGTCTGTGGAAAGTTTTTATTAGATTGCTTCAGCCTCCATGGATCTCATTAAACATTAGCGATGTCTTTTTCTGACAACCTGACATTAACCCGGATTACATAACCATAAACACGTCATGGCAGGCTATTTAGCTTCATGTGTTAATGTTACATTTAACTGTCGTGTGGTTGCTTTTGACATTGACTGTCATGAGATGTCATGCATAATTATTCATCATCACATTTGCCTATTGACTGACGGGACCACTTTCACACATTTCCACAATGGATCAAACAGTGCGCTCCACTAGCTCCACGTGAGCATGTCAGGATACAACGTAGGGTCCGAACTGAAAGAGATCAGTTAGAAGACAGGGAATAACAATATGATGGTGGTTTTGCTCCTGCTACCCCAGGGCTGGGTCAGCTAATGGTAACACCAGAACCACGGCCATGATCTAGAATGTGAGAAAGTGTGAGATTGTTATATATAAAACATGTTTAACAGGGATCTCATGTTCAGTCAACACAAACACTGTCGGAGTGAAAGGCTCATTGACTATAAAACAGTAGACAAAACCAAAGCCACTGTGAAGTTCAGTCGGTGGCTTCAGCTATTGCCATCTTGACATTGCTCGACTCAGACTTACTCTGGCTAGTCAAGAAATGGGCAAAGAGTTGGAGCATGTTTGTTCCAACTAAATGAAAGCTACCAAGCTAGCTAAGGCTAACAAGCTAGCTGTGTTCACACAGAAAGGGAAGCGAATTCTGCTTTGCGGTCTTCAAGGAAGTTATCACAACATCATTTCTGCATATTCAAGTTAGTCATGCAAGTTAGACAGTGTTTTTTTCTTTTTGCGCCTAACAGCCAGAAAAGCTTACCCCTTTATTCCACTGGGCACATCTCCACATGGATTCATATCCCACTGGGAGCGTTTCAGGAGTGGAGCATCATGCCTCCCTGCTTTTTATAGTTCTGCCATTGGTTCAGTAGTTTGATTATTTGTCTGTTTTAAGTGTGTTTATTGTTTATATTTCTGACTTTGTTTTGCTCTAGATCCCAAGTCTGCACAGAGTGTGTTATTTTGAAAATTGACTGGATGCACTATGCTGTAGGAGAAACACTACTAATAAATGTAATTTATTAATCACTTGCAATTAATAAAGCACTTTTAAATAGGGCACCACCTCTGTTATTTTATCTCTTTGACTAATCCAGAGGGAATTAATCAAATTCGATCAATCAATCAATTCTAATCAATTTCAGATCAATTTATTCAATCTCGTAACTGAAGCAGTGACTTCTACACACAGTAACCATGGGTTCCCCACATTAAAACAAACCTGCACAGACAACGACATACAGTTAAATATGTTTATTGACTAAATAATTCAGTGCAAATAAATTAAATGGCAAATTAAATAAATGACAGGAAACAGAAAGGTACTGAATCTGTAATGACTAAAGTAATGAAAGACGATGGTCTTCTTTTGTCGCTTTGAGTGGTGGTTCTTAGGCTCTGACTTATAAACTAATTTAACTTCTTTGCTAAAATAACTAAAGGATGCTCCGTCATGACCGGATCGTCCTCTGTAACTTAAAGCAACACTAGGTAGTTTTTCGACCTTAAAATAATGTTTCTAAACTCAGTTAAGTGGCAGAATAACGATTAATAGGATGAACAGTGACGCCTCTGCAGCCTGAGGGGGGTCGCGCCGGCAGAAACCGCACTGCGTAACCTCCCAGAGCGGGTAGCGACATACCTGACGTAAAGAAGTCTAGTGCGACCTGCTTTACGACACGTTTATTCATCGGTGGATTTAGCCAGCAGCTACTTGGATTTTTTGTGAACCAACGCCATGGCCGAGCCGGCTAAAAAAGCCAAGAAGGTATTGTCTGAGGAGGCGAAGAAAAGAAAAAGAGAAAGTGTGTCAGAAAAAGGCCGCTTCAAGGCGCTTTAAGGTGCAATAAGCCCTTTAAAATAAAAATGATGGTCCAACCACAATAGCACTTCAGTGCAAAGGTGTATTTATTTTAGCTGTGCAAAACAGTGACAAAAAGAAAAGAAGCCACAATGGATCCACATGTGTGCTCAAAATGATGAGACACCAAAAATTAGTATTATACAAAACATCTCTCTCAGGCTCAGAGATCCTACTCCCTTTAGGACCCAGCCTCAACTCATCTTACCAGGTTTCCTCAGCCGGCTTTCAGCCCAGTAACCACAGCCCCCATGGTCCAAACCAAAAATGCAGGGATGTCATATCAGCAGACATTAGTGAGTTACCAGGTAAACATAAGCATATGATACTAAAACAGCAATCACACAACATGAAAAACAGTCTCTTTAGCAAATGCCTGAAAAACAGCTAAATTTCATATCTTCATTCTTCACATATGCTCTGGGCCAGTTTATAACCTCAGTTATCTCCCCCTCCCCGTGAGCTCACCTAAATTACCATTTTCCCGGGACTACTTTGCTTAAAAAGCCTTACTAGAGCGCTAGTCCGGAAGTGCAACCACGGAAACGTGACCAAACATAGAAGTCCAGTCCCGCGTCTGCCAGTCTAACACGATAAGTACCCATCAAAACTGCATAATTGCTGTACTCAGTTTCAACCAATAAACCATGTATGATTGACCTTCTGCTCTCGTCATTTTATTTCACGGAGGGTTACGTGGGTTATGTGTGTGTGTTTTCTGAAAGGGTTAGCAATTAGCTGCTAAACGGTGCGTGCACTCACTGCTGCAGCTAACAAACAGAGGGGAGATTACAGGTGTGTTATGAGGGGGAGGCTGCCGTGTTCGGTGACAGAGCCCACTGTCACAAAGTGATATAACATGAGCCGGACACGGATAAATATTGGACTAGCTTACACTTGGTGGAGCGAGCTGAGAGAAGAAATGGGTTTCAAGACTGATGGCGACCTAGCCTCGATGCTACTGGATTTGTAAGTCATATATTACATATATACATATTTATTATCTTACCGACTTTTGCTTTGAGTTGATTTGTTGTTACGTGGTGTTCATTGGGGCTCTATTTGTCCACAGTTTATAACCGTAATAAAGCTGGGAGATAATCTCATGCTGTCCGTTTCGATAGCTTGCACGTTTTCATGAAGTGACTGTAAACGATGACTAACTTACTAAAACACCATGAACATCTTGTCTTGAAAAGTTTCAGATTCCTTAGTTCATGCAGATAATCAACGTAATTGTTGAACAGTGTGATCGGGAGGTAACGTTAGCATGCTACTTACTGTTGTCATATCGAGTTGGTTGTAGTCATTAAGCCGAACACAACGTCACAACTTGTGATTGTATTTAGTAACTCCTGAAAACATAGTTATACTTTCAGACGTTACTAAACACATTCCCGCCCAACTGCGTGTTTTGGAAGTAACTTTGTTACGCTCTATTACGACCCGGCTCAAACGGCTGCAACAAGAGAGGGGAGACACGGGTGTATGCTTAACAAAAAGAACCAATTTATAATAAGCCAAATCAAAACTTCAATAACTTAAACATTGACTTTTAACAAACCAAAATCTGAACCAAAGTCCTTTGAAACTTTGTCCAAATCATACCAGGACTCCATTAGAAGGTACTGTGGTTCCACTGCACACAGGACGTTTTCACACATAAAATTTATCTCAGTCAATTTTCATTGCAGAGAAATGCGGGTAGAATTAGTTTTATGAACTTTTCTCCCTGGTTAATAATATATTAAAATCCAAAAGACTAGGTTCTGGCTAAACAGTTATTTTAACTTTGTTGAAATCTGTAGGAGTGTAGGGACCTCCACATTGGAATGCAAAAAGATAAGAGTCGTAAAGTACGGGTGTCAGCCGAGGATTAGGTCCAGAGAAGGGGAGTCAATTCACTCTGGAAATTTGTGTGTGTGTGTTAATTCAATAGGACAGAACAAAATGTTAGCAGTTTTTTAGTCTCATTTACAATTGCAAAGACATTCAATTATAACATATCATTGTAAAAGGGAAGTCCTCCGGTCAATCAATCAATCAATCAATCCTTTATTTGTCATTGCCATAAATAACAACGAAATTCCGTTGGAGCATACAACCTTACATAGTGAAAAAGTGCATAGTGCAAAAAGTGCAAGATGTGCAATGGTGCAGAATCCCACGGGGCATGTCATGTACACGAAAGAAGGACAAAAACACAAGGGGCGCCAGAGTACATTGTCAGAGGTAGTATGGTGTGTGCTGCAGCAATGCAGAGACCAGTTCACAGTTATTGTAAAATGGAGTGTGGTTACTGTCCATGTGAGGGGGGGAGAGAGAGGAGGGGGGCACTGTTCAGCAGCCTCACTGCCTGAGGGTACAGCTGTGGGCCATTCTGGTGGTTCTGGCAGATAAGGCCCTGTACCTTCTACCTGAGGGCAGCAGGTGGAACAGGTGATGGGCTGGGTGGTGTTGGTCATGCAGGATGTTACGCACTCTCTTCAGACAGCGGGAGGTGTAGATGGTACTGATCTCTGGTAGAATGGTCCCCATGATTTTCCCCGCTGTTTTTACCACCCGCTGGAGTGCCTGCTGTTCGGCCTTAGTGCAGCTGGAGAACCACACAAGGAAACCGTACGTCAGAACACTGCTGATGGCACAGTTGTAGAAGTTCACCATCAGCTGTTTCTGGATCCCGGCATTCTTCAGTTGCCTCAGGTAGTAGAGCCGTTGCTGGGCCTTTCCTACTGCTGAGGTGGTGTTGATGCCCCAGGACAGGTCCTCAGTGATGGTCACTCCCAGGAATTTGAAGTGTGCCACCCTCTCCACCGCCTCGCTGCCGATAGAGAGTGGAAGGTGGCTGTTTTGTCTCTTTTTGCGGGGGTCCACAATAATCTCCTTGGTCTTCTTGATGTTCAGTATGAGATTATTACCCACACACCATGCTGTTAGATGTTGCACTGCAGTCCTGTAATCCGTCTCATTATTGTTGTTGATGAGTCCGAGCACTGTGGTGTCGTCGGCGGTCCTCTGATGTTTTGGCAAATGTGGATTCAATTGTGATCAGCTGAATCTCGCTTGACCTTTAAAGGAAAGGTGTGACTGTGGGGGCCTCTGAAGATGGGTGCAGATACCAGGGAGGGTATTTGACAGCTTTATTACAAAAGAAAATAAAGTTCTTCTTGCCAGATGGAGGTAGGGGAGACTGCAAGGCGCCCTTTGGAATAACAAAGCCAGCTTGAAACGCAAAGGAATGTTTATGCAGAGAACAAGGCCTCAATCAATAGCAGAAACGAGAGGCACGTTTCCCTACAATGCCGTTCAGCTTTCTGACTTCCTGTCTGGCTCACTCTGCTCTGTGCGGATTGATGCAGCTGCGAGTCACCAGAGCCAATAGTGGCTTGAGACAGGCCCGGTGGAACCTTGGGGTTGCTCTACATTAGCTGTAAGCTAGTGAGCAACAGCAGTCCCCAAGTGTGTTTGTGTCTGCGTCTTTGTGTTTTGTGTAGTGTGAATAACTCTGATGATGACAACCAACAGATGAATTTTGATTCCTGCACAGTTCTGACTAGGCTTGAAATCTAGAGCTGACATTTTGAGCCTAGTCAGAACTGCAGGCAAGATTATGGGAATAATGTACACAGACCTTCATGAGGTTATTGTACAAGACGAAGAAGAAGGATTGACCATTGTAAATAGGTTGGGTAACCCACGTAGGGCTAGTAATGTCATGTTCGTAATGTTTCATTAGTGTATGATCAGCTGAAACTAAGAATCGTTGTTTTCTTTACATTAAAATGAGCCTTTTACATCTACAGCAGGAGCAGAGTTCACCTGTTACACCAACATGTTTCTACAGTAGCCCAGAACACACCTACACACACACACCGATTTCCTCTTATAAAACCAGCTGGGAATAACAAATGTAATTTTTATTTTTAAAAAAAGTTTAAGATTCTTTAAAGAACATAAGATTAAATGGAAAAAATTCTGGAACACAGGCATGTGCACGCTGTCAGTGTTGTCTCAACAACCAGGGTCCAATTTTGTCAATGAAATTCATCACAGTAAAGTAAAATATATATTTTTTAAAGTCTGAAAAAAGTTGTGATGACTTGATAACGATGAATAAAAAGATGTTTCATCCAGAACTACAGCACACAATTACAATGTTCAACCTCAGGAGTTTCATTACTGTTTATGAGTCCGTCATGGAAATGAATGCATATGTTAAATACCTTTCAAGAATTCACATCTCTATATGATTATTTCAGAGGAAGTGACTGAACATCAGTCATCAGTGTTACATCAAATGACTTTGGCTGGACAGAACAACCTCTTCAGATGTCTGGTAATTTCTTTCATTTTCAGTCCATATATAATTGGATTGAAGAGAGGATGATACAAAACAATTTGTAAAGTCATTATAAAACGTGCAGTTTTTGGAAAATCCGATTCCACTCGAGCTATAATGACATCATATGTAATCAAACAGGATAAACTGATTAAAACTATCAGGTGTGGTAAACAGGTCTCTGCAGCTTTTCTCTTGACTTCTCTACTACGTCGATAGGACATTATAAGGATCTTTGTGTATGTAAAACTTATAAAGATCAAGGGGAGTATTGCGAGATCTAATAAAGCAACAACACCATATATAGTAATTACTCTTGATCTTAGACATTGAAGTCTGTAAATTGCATTATTACAAATTATTCCTTTTAAAGTAAAGTCACACAGTTTAGCTTCAGCACTAAGTATTACGAGGACTACTATCTGACAAGCAGGCAGAAGCCAGGCTAAAACCAGGAAGATACTGATGGTTGTTTTTCTCATGATAGTTGGATATTGCAGAGGTTTACATATAGACACATACCTGTCATAGGCCATGGCTGACAGCACTAAGAACTCTGAACCACTTAAGGAATAGAATAGAAAAAATTGAAAGAGACAGGCTGAATATGATATGAGCTGTTTTTCAGATAAAAAGTCGATCAGAAGCTTTGGGTAGATGGCAGTGCTGTAAAGAACAGAGTTGATTAACAGAGCTGCAATAAAAATGTACATAGGCTCATGGAGGTTTTGGTGAATCCAGATCAGATACACAACAGTAGAATTACAGCAGATTATTAGAATATATGCTGTGAACATGATCATGAAATAAAGATATCTGTATTTGTCCACTTCCACATACCCACTAACAGTTATAGAAGTAACATTAAATGCATCATCCATTAATGTTGTCTAGGACCAAATGTTCAACAATAAAATGGGCAGATTACAAAAACAGTGTACATGAACAGTAACTCGAAAGAAGTCTCAGTATAACAATGACACCAATCTAACCTGCGTTGGAGTGTCTCACACATTTAAATGGTACTTGACCTTAAAATGCAGTGTGTGTGTGTGTGTGTGTGTGTGTGTGTTATTAAATTAAAAAAATGATCCCTATGAGTCTGTAGAATATTTTTATTAGATTGCTTCACTCTCCAAGGATCTCATTGAACCTCCCATCAAAACAGACACTAATATGTAAAGAACTTTCTCAAACTCTCCAGAAGTCACAGGATTGGTTCACCTCTTTTACTTGAGCACGTGTCCCATTACACAGTCCGTTCAATTTAACTATGAGCTGCTGTAGGCCACTACAACTAAGCAGTCCAAGCCGTTCCATGCGAACAGGTGTGATGGTGTGCCATGGTCTGTTTGGTGCCTGATGAGACGTGAGATTTGGAGCGATAGTGACCTGGGGCTGGCAGTTTGAGATCCCTGGTAGAGAACATGGCCTATGGTCATCCAGGAAAATCAAAATACAGAATCTGATACCTTCTAGTTGGCTTGGTCCGACATGGTGCAACGTTTGGTGTAATGCTTGTCTTTGGTTCTGCAAAAACCAGTATATCATTCATGAAAGACCCGTTTCCACTCAGCAGTCTGGTTTAGTTCAGTTTAGTTTGTTTCACTTTGGAATGGTTACTTTTATTTTTCTATTAGTTACTAATTCAATTCAACATACTTTACTTGTCCCCGGGGGGCAATTAAGGAGACTGATAACTGATATTTGGAACCCACAGTAAATGTGAAAATTTTAGTGTCAAAATTTTGAATTTGAGATACCACAAACTCCAAAACAAAGCTAAGCTGAAATACCTTTAAGCATGTGTTTGATTAAAATAGAAGTTTCATAGTTTTCTTTTTTTTTACAGTATGTTTGTCTTTTTCTTCTTCGTCGCGTTATAACATCACAGAAACATACATTAAAGTCTGTGTAAAGCAAATTCAGCCATTTTCTTCTAAACACATTAAATAGGTCATAAATGTATTTCCTTAAAACATGTAAAAAGCCATTCAACCATTTATAATTTAATTATGGAGCTAGGCTTTCAAACTGTGTTTCAAAATTTCTGTGTTCAGGATTTAATGGGCGGGTCAGAAATCATAAACCCCGCCCTGCTGCGGAAGCGGTACAAATACGTTCAGCACATTAGCTTCGGTGGTTTTCCCGCTAGTTCTCGAGTCTCGGATAGCATCGCTTACGATAGTTTGCAGCTAGCTAACCAGTCAACCAGTCAGCTAACCAGTCATGTCTCCTCCACGTAGCTCATGCATCTTTCCTGGATGCCACAGTGTGCAGGCCAGGGTAACGGCTCAGTTAGCTTATTTAAGTCTCCTACCGAGACAACGTAAGGAAATGGTGGATCGATGTTGTCAAGAGGAGCTACTGTGGAGAGTTCAAAATCACCACCAACACCCGTCTCTGCAGTGTCCACTTTACCCCCGATAGTTACAGCAAGTGCCACCAGGTAAAGTCTGGATTTCTGAAGAGTCCGTTGATGCTGGTCAGTGGGGCTGAACCGACCCTCTCCGTCCCCGGCTTGCATCCTCCTGTCCCGCCGACAGCAGCTGCCACCATCTCCGCCACCGGCATTACGTGCCCGCCAGTGTCAGTGTGTGCTTATGTTATAAATATTGTATTCGTTTAATTAAATGCATTTTGCTGAAGGTGCAAATCCTGAAAGTGATTTTACATCGTGCATCCTGTCATGCCCATGTAATGTTAGCAAATGTTATTGCATTTAATCATGACATGATTTGGCCTGATTCCCTGAGCGGAGTCCATCTGACAGCACAATGATAATCCACAGGTAATATTTTATGTGCACCAATATAGCTATGACAAGGAATTATATGTAGACTGGGGTTTAAATTACTGTACACAGAGGGCTCCCCCCTAGCGTGGGCGTGGTTCCAGCGCCTCTAACTGACACGCCCACAGCGTTTCACAGCAGAGAGAAGTGCTTGTTTTTCCATGATTTTGAGACCTAATTTTATATACTTAGCGATTTTTTTAATCTTTCAAATTTGGCTCAGTGGTCAATGATACATGTTACTGTGGTGTGACAAACTCATAACACAATTTTTTTGCTGCTTTACACGCACTTTAACAGTTTGAGACTAAAAATACGCACATTACACAGACACATACACCCACATACACACACACACTCAACTTGCACCGATATCAGCTAAAACCAAATATTACCCTGCATTGTTTACAATTTCCTTTTAAGGTAAAGCTTACATTTCCATCCTTCATGACATTCATATATGGTTCCCAGAGCTGAACACAGTCCTTCCACTTGCCTTTAGCAATGTAAGTTAGTCTTTCCAGACAGTCCGAATGCTCCGTTATCCACATTTTCAATGATGGAGCATCTTCCAACTCTTCCTCTTCCAACAAATTCCACAAGTTTAGCGCGTTTCGATGCTTGTATAAAGTCCTTCGGATATATTCCAAGCACACAAAGTTTGACATTCAAAGGGAGTTTGATATTAAACATCTCTGACAAACATTTTATAACATCCTTCCAGAAGGTTTGGATCTTTGGACATTCCCAAAGACAGTGAATTAGAGTACCTTTCTCATCTAAACATTTAGAACAAACATCTGGAATATTAGCAGACATATGATAAAGTGTGACAGGAGTTATGTATACTCTCATCAACCACTTACATTGAAGTAATTTAAACCTTATATTTATTGTCTGTTTTTGTGCTTTTAAACAAGCATCATTCCAGTCTGTCTCATCAATGTCCTCTTGTATATCCACTTTCCAAGCATTTGATTTATCCGACGTTGATTCAGCATTATATGCAATCAATACATTGTAATATTTAGATATGTGGCCCTTAAGGCAGAGTTTAGCTTTCCTATCATTCCAAATGAATCGACTGGGAGTGTGCTTGAAAATATAAAAATTTGGGTAGTGTAGTCATTTTTATTATATTATTTTGTCCGACCATAGCTATAGGCAAATTAGACCAACGGTTCAGAATCAGAATCAGAATCAGAATGATCTTTATTGTCATTATACACTGTATAATGAGATTGGAGAGCTTCACTTCAGTGCAACAGATATTAATAAAAAAAAAAGAAAAGAAAAAGAAAAGTGCTTCAGTTACTCTGTCTACCAGGGGGTCGTAATTTGCTGGGATTATTTCACTGAGTAAAGGACTGAGTTTAACGGCCAAGTACCTAAAACCTTCAGTAGTTGTCATAAATGGAGTATTTACAATGGGACTATGTTTTTCTTCTGTTACACCTACGGTTTGGAAAACAAAGTGGGGAACCAAATGCAGACAACACATGGGAGGGAGGATAGGGGGAACGAAAGGTGAGTTTTAATAAAACAAAGCTGAATTATACAAAAACCAAGGAATCCGATAAACCAAAAACAAGTCACAAGGACAAAAGACAAAGTACCAACAAAAAGGGCTGAAGCAAGCCCCCAGACGCAGCGGTGGCAGCGGTGGCAGCGATGGCAGCGGTGGCGGCGGCGGTGGAAACTTCTCCCCCAGACACGTCAACTCTTCCAGCGCCATCTGCGGCGACGGCGCTCCCATCTCCGACCGCTTCATGGTTCAGGTCTGGAGCCAGACCTAAGGACTCAGCCATTTTCCCACCAAACCGGTCTACACACCTGCCGCTCTGGATGGATGTGGTCCGTGGCGAACACTCGGCCTCCTCTCAGCAGAACAAACAGCTGGGGAAGTCCTTCTCCTTCCGCCGCAAGTTGCTGAGGGAGGCTGTCAACAGGCACTCTGGTGGTCTTCCCCGCCCTCAGCTACCTGAAGAGCTGTCTCCAAAACTGGATCACAGCCCCACATCTGGAGCTCTGGCAGCCGCTGTGGATCTCCCATCCTCCTCCTCCTCCGCCTCCTCCTCCTCCACCGCCGCCCCCGCTGCCGCCGCTGCTGCTCCTGTCCCATCTCTCACTGCTGCGGATCAGGAACCCACTCCTCTCTTCCCCGCCACTGCCCCGATCGTCGGCAACTCCATCGTCGGTTGGTTTGGAAGGCAACAGGCTACCAAGGATATTCCTGATGACCGCTCCCATGTTCTCGTTGTTGGAACCTCCATGGTCCGACATGTGGAGATCAGCAGATGCAGCACTTCCTGCCACCCAGGTGCGCTCGTTCAGGACATCAATGACGTCATCCCGCAGCTGCTCTCTCAACGTCCGTCAGTCTCCACTGTGGTTGCTCACATTGGTACGTGCAACCTTAAACTGCAGCAATCGGAGAAGCTTAAGGACGACTACATCTCCCTCATAAGCACCATTCTAGACTCCAACAAACAGTGCGTAGTTTCTGGCCCCTTTGCTCCCCCCTGTTTCGGTGATGTAAAATTTAGCTGACTCAGACAACTCCACATCTGGCTCAACGGATACTGCCGCAGTCGTGACATCCCATATGTGGACAACGTCACCTCTTTTCCCAATAGAACTGACCTCTTCAAAAATGACCGGCTCCACCCAAATCTCATCGGATCTCGCCTCCTATCCGTGAACATTGAACTCACCCTGCGCTCAGCGTCAGCAACTCCACACTCCAAACATTATAGCAGTCCAGTGACAATCACATCTATCCCTGTTATCACAAACTTTAGGCCTAAGAAATGCACTTCTGATCTCACCAGTTCAGCTAACCCTTAGTAATCTTATCCATATCCCTCCAGTTATCAGCCCCTCACACAGCAATGCACCTCAAAAAATAAAAATGGCTCTATTAAATGTCAGGTCACTTACAAATAAATCATTTTTAATAAATGAACTCATCAGCACCCACAGTTTAGATTTAACTTTACTAACTGAAACCTGGCTTGATAAAAATGGAGCCGCTACACTCATTGAGACTGCGCCTCCAAACTTCAATTTCTTCCATACCACTAGGACTGATAGGAGAGGTGGTGGGGTTGCTGCTGTCTTCTCTGATATTTATGGCTGTAAGGAAGTCCATCTTGGTGAATTCATATCATTTGAATACCTTGCTTTGTCAGTACATTGCAAAACTACAGTCTTAATAATAACTGTTTACCGTCCACCAAAATCCAAATGTGGATTTCTGGAAGAACTTTCTCAGCTATTATCTCAGGTTACACTGATTATGACTGTCTTATTATATCTGGTGACTTTAATATTCACATTGACATTAAAACTGATCCAGATGCCATAAGCTTTATTAGTCTGCTGGAGGCATTTGACCTCTCTCAACATGTCCGTGGACCCACCCACAATAAAGGACATACTCTTGACCTTGTCATCTCAAAAGGATTTAACATTACAACGCCTCTTGTTGTGGATGTAGCCTTTTCTGATCACTGTTGCATTTATTTTGATGTTTCTGCTTTCCCTGTACAACGTAGCAGTTCTCGATTACTCAAAAGACGCATAATTAATGACAATACTATTGAAAGCTTTCAAAAAATTGTAAATGAGAAGTCTTGTCCATGATATCTTCAACTGGGGACCTTGTGGACAACTTCAACTCAAAAATACATAGTGTATTTGACAAAATTGCACCACTCAAAATTAAATATGTAAAAAAACAAAAGGCTCCCTGGAGAAATGAAGTGGACATCAGATACTTAAAGAGAAAGTGTCGTCAGGCAGAGCGACAGTGGAGAAAAACAAGACTTCAGGTTGACAATGACATCTATAAGGATAAACTGAATGAATATAACAAAGCAATTAAACAAGCAAGACAATCATTCTTTTCTAAAATCATCAATGAAAATATTAATAATAGCAAAGTGTTTTTCTCCACTGTTGACAGACTTGTTAACCCACCATCCACCATTCCTTCAGAAATGTTGTCCTCAGAAAAATGTGATCAATTTGCTTCTTTCTTTAATAACAAAATCATTACTATTAGACAAAACATTACTGCTCTAAAATCTACAACTGAACTTGCCCTTTCTCTCTCCAGGAATTCCACCTGTGTCATGTCTCACTTTAACTGTTTAAATCTGACAGAGCTCGACAATATTGTTGGTCAGCTCAGGTCCTCCACCTGCTGCCTGGATCCTCTCCCAACTGCTTTTTTCAAAATTGTCTTTAACTGCTTAGCATCAGAGGTTCTACACATCATTAACTGGTCTCTGGTCTCACTAAAAACAGCTGTCATCAAACCACTTCTGAAGAAGAACAATCTGGATCAAAGTGTCATTGCAAATTACAGGCCCATCTCCAACTTACCATTCCTCAGCAAAATACTTGAAAAAACAGTCTACATTCAGCTCAAGAATTATCTTGCATCAAATAGCCTTTTAGATATTTATCAGTCTGGTTTTCGGCCCCACCATAGCACAGAAACGGCACTTATCACAGTTTTAAATGATCTACATATAAACACAGACTCCAAAAAAATCTCCATTCTTGTTCTACTTGATCTTAGTTCTGCGTTTGAAACCGTTGATCACAACATCTTACTGGAAAGGCTTGACAGGTGGGTTGGCTTGTCTGGTCCAGTTCTAAATTGGTTCAGAACCGACCTTCATGATAGGCAGTTTTATGTCTCCATTGGTGAATTCAACTCCAACACTATGAACATTACATGTGGGGTACCACAAGGGTCAATTCTTGGACCAATGCTGTTCAATCTCTACATGCTTCCACTCTCACATGTCATACGCAAACATAATCTTAGTTCCCATAATTATGCAGATGATTCACAACTTTACATTTCACTACACCCAGATGACCTATCACCCATAATATCCCTCACTCAGTGTATCAAAGACATTAATCAATGGATGTCAGAACATTTTTTACAACTAAACAAAGACAAAACAGAAATACTCATCTTTGGTGCACAGGCTCAGAGACAGAAAATTGCAGCACATCTCAACTCTCTCTCTCTTGACAGCAAAACTGAAGCAAGGAATCTGGGTGTAATCATCGACAGCAATCTAAATTTCAGAAGTCATATCAACCACGTTACAAGATCATCTTTCTATCATCTCAAAAATATTTCCAAATTGAGGGGCTTTCTGTCAAAATCAGACTCAGAAAAATTAATCCACGCATTTATAACAAGTAGACTAGATAACTGTAATGGTTTATTCACTGGACTCCCAAAATCAAGTATTCAGAGGTTACAACTAATTCAAAATGCAGCTGCACGTATTCTCACTGGTACCAAGAAATATCAACACATCACACCTGTTCTTAAATCTTTGCACTGGTTACCTGTTAGGACAAGAATCGATTTCAAAATACTACTCCTGGTTTACAAAGCACTACATGGCCTTGCACCTCAGTACATCACAGACATGCTCATCACCTACACCCCAACAGGAACACTTGGGTCAACAGGCAGTGGCAACTTACTCATTCCTCGCACCAGATCCAAAGAAGGGGAGGCAGCTTTTAGTGTATCTGCCCCACGAAAATGGAACACCTTGCCTGACACAGACATGCCACATCAGCAGCCATCTTTAAAAACAGATTAAAAACATATCTTTTCTCAACAGCATTCTGTTGAACTGTGTGTGTGTGTATGTGTGTGAGTGCATGTGTCCATATGTGATTGTGTGAGTGGGTGCGCATGTGTGAGTCTAAGTGTGTATGTGCTGAAGATGACATATATGATTGTTTACTTGCACTTGCACTCTTCTTGTTTTCTATTCGAATTCTAATTGATTTTTATATAACTATGTATACCTGTTGTGAAGCACATTGAGTCTGCCTTGTGCATGAAATGCGCTTTAAAAAGTAAATAAAGCTGAATAACAAACAGTCTCTGGCCTTTTCTTGTAACATCAGAGGGGTGCAGGATATTACTGTAGGTTACTATAGACAGAACAGAGCTGCATGTCTGTTAAACCCAATGGTGTAATAACTAAGTACATTTACATCATTACAGTACAAGTACAGTTTTGAGGTACTTGATTAGTACTTTAAATAATTCCATTTTCTGCTACTTTATACTATACTATTCTGTTCGCTACGTTATGGAGGCAAATATTGTTCTTTTACGTCAATAAATTTATTTGACAACTTTAGTTACTAGTTACTTTGCTAATTCAGATTCATAAAAAATAAAAATCAAAGAATAAATTGATGTACTGTTGTAGCGTAAGCTACCCAGCAGTATAAAGGAGATTAATATGAGCTCCCCCTTAACCTGTTTCAACATTAAAGTGATGAACACATTAATGCATTAGTAAGTTTAATCCAGTAGCATAATATAATATAATAATCTGAAGGGCACTTTTATTTTCAGAAAACTTTTAATCAAACAAATGCTTAAAGGCATCAGCTGAGCTTTGTGTTGGGAGTTTGTTGTATCTCAAATTCTAAATTTTGACACTAAAATTTTCACAGAGACATCATGAAATCATGCAATGTCTATGGTTCGACTCAGATCCCCTAGATTTTGAGTGTCAACAAACCCAACTTTACCACTCTCTTGCCACAATTCCTATGGTTGAAACACGTGGACAGTATCAGCCCAGTATTAAATTTGAATAGCCAGGTATCACATAAATGGTCTCAGAGGGCTGGATACATTAGTACAGTCCCAAACTCAGTCCGGACCTTCCAACCTAACATGTTAAAACCCTCAACACATAAAAACGTGGGAGAGATCTTGGGAGAGGTTTGTTCACAGTGACATGCTCTCTTCAGATGGTTAGACTGACAGTGACTGACAAACAAAGCTGCAAAATCATACTGTTCAATAACTGCAGCAGATTGATTCCATCACTTCATTGTTCAAACTGAAGATACTCTTTACTGTTTCCATCAAATCATAAAGAGCATTGTTGAAGCGTGGAAACAACTCCTTACAATAAACATTCACATCTCTGCATTATTATTACAAAATAAACAACTGCACATTAGCATCACTATCATCACTATTATCGTAACATAACTTTTAATACATCAGATCACTTTGGCTGGACAGAACAACCTCTTCAGATGTTTGGTAATTTCTTTCATTTTCAGTCCATATATAATTGGATTGAAGAGAGGATGATACAAAACTGCTTGTAAAGTCATTATAAAACGCACAGTTTTTGGAAAATCAGATTCCATTCGAACTATAACCACATCATACGCACACAAACAGGAAAAGCTGATTAAGACCAACAGGTGGGGTAAACAGGTCTGTGCTGCTTTTTTCCTGACATTTCTATTACTTTGGTAAGATATTATAAGTATCCTGGTGTATGTAAACAGTATGAAGAGAAAAGGGAAAAGTCCAACATCTAGCAGAGCAAAAACACCAAATACAGACCGTGCTCTTGAACTCACGCAGTTGAGATCGTAAAATGAATTATTACAAAAAATCCCTTGTAAAGTCGAATGACAGAGTTTCATATCAGCGCTCAGTATTACTGGGACTGAAGTTTGACAAGCAGGCAGAAGCCAGGCTAAAACCAGGAAGATACTGATGGTTGTTTTTCTCATGATAGTTGGATATTGCAGAGGTTTACATATAGACACATACCTGTCATAGGCCATGGCTGACAGCAGTAAGAACTCTGAACCACTTAAGGCGTAATATAGAAAAAATTGAAAGAGACAGGCTGAATATGATATGATCTGTTTTTCAGATAATAAGTCAATCAACAACTTTGGGTACATAGCAGAGCTGAAAGCAACAGAGTTCAGTAGCAAAGCTGCAATGAAAATGTACATAGGCTCATGAAGGTTTTTGTGCATCCAAATGAGACACACGATGGTGAAATTACAGCAGAGTATTAGAATATATACTGTGAACATTATCAGAAAATACAGATATCTGTATTTTTGCACTTCCACATATCCACTAAGAGTAATATATGTTACATTAAGTTCATTGTCCATTAATGTTGAGTAAAAATACAAATAATTTAACAAATTAATTTAAATGTTCAGTAATCAAACCGGCAGATCACATAATCATCATACATGTATGAACATGTCAACTCTCACTTTATGATAATATTAACAGTCAACCTGTGCTTGAATGACTTATTTCACAGCTACCTGACCTTTAAAAACCCTAACCTCCAAAATTCAGAAAATGAACTATGTGAGATTGTGCAAAGTTTTTATGAGATTGCTTCACCCTCTAAGGATCTCATTAAGTGCTCCATCAATGATTGAAACAGTCATGTTCCCCTCAGGATGAATTGCAATAACTTTGGTGATCCTCTGACTTTTCATCATTGGATCTAAGTTGTAATGTGTCTATGTTGATTTAGCATACATAATAATGAAATACTCCTTTGACTGGAACAACCATTGGCTGGGGCAGGGCCTTTCTGTGTGGAGTTTGCATGAGTTTCATCTGAGTACTCTGGTTTCCCCCAGATTGTGATACCTCATAGCTGGCCTGCTCCAACATGGTGTGAAGGGTGGTGTCATGTTCCTCTTTGGTTCTGCCATAAACAAAGGCTACTACAGCACTGAACCCTCCCAACTCTGTTCAGCCGACCCCATATAACGCTCTGCAAAGCCTGGCGACATGCAGCTTTTACACAGAAAGTTGAGCCTCTCAATGAACTCAGAATTCACCAGACTCTGGCTCTCTCTCTTCTTTTCCCCCTCTCCTCTGTGCTTTTGTAAAATAAGATCACCAAATCACTGCTGCAGTCAGGTTGATAAACAGGAGTGAAGAAAAATCAACTTTTAATCCTACAAGTTAAAATGTAATCTCTGAGCTCTCCTCTCATCAGTAAACTGTTCTGGATCAGAGCAGAATTAGTTGTCATTCCAGGTGTTTATTAGTCCAGAGGATTTTCCTCTGCACCCGGCTTTGTCTTCCAGAGCCGGCCGGCTCGCCGCTCCACCCAGCGCTCCTAACACAAGAAGCAGCGAAGTCCTGCCACACATGCAAATTTTTGGCTGAAAGTTAAATATTTTCAACTTGTATGAATACACGAACGATGTGAATTTTGGGTATTTGTGCCACAAATTTGCATCTATATGCATCTTTGCATTGACTTGGTATGTAATTTAGATATGCAGAAAATTAGCTTAGCTTTCTGTGGGAATACACCATAACACACTCATTCTCCCTCTCCTTTCCTCTCTCTATCCCTCTACACCAGAACATGGATACCTGACCCAAAACTATCCGCACTTGTGGGGCCCGTCAGAATCCGACATGCGGGGCCAGATTTGGAAAAATGTTAGAAATGATGTCCAGGTTTGAGTTGGTTTCAGACATGTCAATTGACAGCAGTAGTAATTGTGTGGATGTAACTCCAGTTCTGTACGAGTATGTGTGTAACAATATATATATAAAGTACATGAATAGATGTTTTAGGTTTTATATCTGTGTGTAGAAAAATGCCTTCTCACAGTCGTCTACACTGTAAATGTCTGGAATCAGGGTACCCAGACAAGCTGCAACCATGGTGACAACTGCATGACAGGGCAACACCAACTCAGTGTTCAGCTTACATGAACTGCATCGTGCTCGAGTCGGGTTTGGACATTAAAAAAAATGGAACACTAGTAGAGTTCGGGTTGGGATCGGCTACTGCCTCAGACTCAGTCTAGTTAGGACATAAAAATGCTGGCTGAGCTTTACTGTACACTACACTACCTCACCTTTAGACTGTAACTGGCTCTTCATTTGTTTATTCTGGTGATAAAATATTAATAGTTCTTGTGGTCCATTGGCTCTCTACTGTTCACACCAGGTTTGGTTTGTGTGGTGCTCTGAGCTTCATATTTTGTGGTTAAGTGTATTATATATTTTTCATCTGCGTCCTGTAGCAGGACAGAAGACTATCACTATGCTGCTGTAAACGTGGCACACAGGGCTTTGACTCACTGTTGTCTGTGTTGTTACTGTCATGTTTTGCATAATCTGTTTTCTCCTAAAACTAGACCATGTGTCTCCGTGGACCCACCAGTGTCTTTAACTTCAGCAGGTAATGCAGAAGGCGTTTTCAAATGACAAGCCCGAGCCTAGGCTTCACTGTCTCTCTCTCACCTGCTGCGAGTTGGTGACAAAAACAATCTTGTTTTTAGCCATGTCGACTCAGATCCCTAAAATGTCTGTTGCATATCAACCCACACACCCTCTCCCTCTTCTCCACGTCTCCTATGGCTGAAACATGTAGACAACATAATATATTTGTATTGCCCAGTACAAAATGTCAATACATCAGTCTCCAAGGGTTATATGTCCGTCTTAGCAACAGTCTCAAACGTAGCCCAGGCTTTCTACAAAACACCAACAACAAACAAACAAAACCTCAAAATTAAAGAAGCGGGAGAAATCTTGGGAGAGTTAGTTCACAGTGATATGCTTTCATCCATCACATCCATCACTACATTGTTCAAACTGAAGATACTCTTTACGGTTTCCATCAAATCATAAAGAGCATTGTTGAAGCGTGGAAACAACTTCCTACATTAAACATTCACATCTCTGCATTATTATGACAAAATAAACAACTGCAAATTAGCATCACTATCATCACTATTATCGTAACATAACTTTTAATACATCAGATAACTTTAGCTGGACAGAACAACCTCTTCAGATGTTTGGTAATTTCTTTCATTTTCAGTCCATATATAATTGGATTGAAGAGAGGATGATACAAAACTGCTTGTAAAGTCATTATAAAACGTGCAGTTCTTGGAAAATCCGATTCCATTCGAACTATAACCACATCATACGCACACAAACAGGAAAAGCTGATTAAGACCAACAGGTGGGGTAAACAGGTCTGTGCTGCTTTTTTCCTGACATTTCTATTACTTTGGTAAGATATTATAAGTATCCTGGTGTATGTAAACAGTATGAAGAGAAAAGGGAACAGTCCAATGTTCAGCAAAGCAATTATTCCGAATATTGATCGTGCACTTGAATTAAAACAGTTGAGATTGTAAATTGAATTATTACAAAACATTCCTTTTAAAGTAAGATAACAGAGTTTCATATCAGCACTCAGTATGACTGGGACTGCTATCTGACAAGCAGGCAGAAGCCAGGCTAAAACCAGGAAGATACTGATGGTTGTTTTTCTCATGATAGTTGGATATTGCAGAGGTTTACATATAGACACATACCTGTCATAGGCCATGGCTGACAGCACTAAGAACTCTGAACCACTTAAGGAATAGAATAGAAAAAATTGAAAGAGACAGGCTGAATATGATATGATCTGTTTTTCAGATAATAAGTCAATCAACAACTTTGGGTACATAGCAGAGCTGAAAGCAACAGAGTTCAGTAGCAAAGCTGCAATGAAAATGTACATAGGCTCATGGAGGTTTTTGTGCATCCAAATGAGACACACGATGGTGAAATTACAGCAGAGTATAAGAATATATACTGTGAACATTATCAGAAAATACAGATATCTGTATTTTTGTACTTCCACATATCCACTAAGAGTAATATATGTTACATTAAGTTCATCATCCATTAATGTTTAAATAACTAAGTG
The DNA here is from genome assembly GCF_965226575.1 of Pagrus pagrus. Classification (NCBI taxonomy): domain Eukaryota; kingdom Metazoa; phylum Chordata; class Actinopteri; order Spariformes; family Sparidae; genus Pagrus; species Pagrus pagrus. The sequence goes on from NC_140193.1 coordinate 189,325, forward strand.
TTCAGAAAGGCAGATTACATGATCATTATACATGAATGAAGATTTAAAAAACTCTTGCTGTCATAGAATCAGAATCAGAATACTTTATTAATCCCGGGGTAGTAGTAGTAATACTAATAATAGTAATACTAACATTAAAACTGTATGTTCGTGTCTTCCTCATTTAGAGCTACCTGAGCTGTAAATGCATTTGGTGTGTGTCCCCTTCCAAAATTCAGGAAATGAACTATGTGAGTCTGTGGGAAGTTTTTATTAACTTGCTTCAGCCTCCATGGATCTCATTAACTGTTCCATCTCAACAAATTCTAATATTCAAAGAGCTTCCTGAACTTATAGCATTGTTAAACTTATTTTTTTTCGTGTGTGTCTGATTGTATGGTACACTTTACTACATTAATATTCATCTCAATGGAAATTAGCTTATATTTTCTTCAACAACAAAAATATTCCCCTGGTGTTTTTTTGGTTTGTTTTTGGGTTGTTTTTTTTTACCTGGCATAAAAGAAATGTTTATTTGTTTGAACAGATGTGCCACTCCATCTTCTGCCACTTGAAGAATTGTAACAAAATAAACAATTGTATGTTTGTATGGTTGTGTGATCTTAAGATAGATGGAATTGTTTGTGACCTGAGATGTTGGACTGAGTGCATGCACCTTAGGTATGTACGGTCAACCTCATCAGGAACAGATCTTAAGAACTGGTGTCCAGCTTCTGTACCAGTGGAATCTGTATCTGTACCAGGCATTTATGAGACAACCTGATCAGGAGTCTAATTTGTAAAGCGGTGTGTAGGGTCCATGCTAAAGTGCCAAAAAATAAAAATGTGATGCTTCGTGTCTAAACCCAGTGAAATGAACCACTGCTGAACCACCCTGTGCTGGAGTACGGGTTAGTATTACTGCCTGGTACAGTACAACAATAGAGAATTCACTAACAAGACTATGCCATAGTTTAGCGTTAAAGTAGTTTATTTAAGTTGGTAGGACATTTGGGAAGGATAGGAAAGGGGGGTCGGGGTTGTCAGGTGAGGAAAAGGGGTCGAAGTTGGTGAATGAAGGAAAGGGGGTTGAGGTTGGTGGATGAAGAGGGGGGTTTGAGCTGGGTTGCAGAGTGGCTGGACTGTCTAGGAACCGGGGAGGTTGAGACTCAAAGTTGGGGCACGTCTTGATGGGCGCACATCTTGGTCGGCGTGGATTCATCATCCCACAAAGGTATTACTAGGCTATGCGGAAATTGGCTTGATGAATATCGCTGAGCTGGCTGTGGATGTAGCTGTTGTAGGCTTGGGAGGACCAGCGGCAGAGGACTTTGATGGTGTGGTCAGGAATTCCTTGTCTGGAGACGGGAGTTAAGTGGCTGTGGTTAAGGGTAAGCGTTTTGGTGCAAGCTTGGGTTCTGCTTTACATAGGCCTTTGATCAGCATGGTGACGTGAGGATGAGAAACGGAGGGGGCTTGAGGTCCGGAGAGCAGTTTGGCGAAGAAGTTGATGGCGCTGAGATATACTTGGATGGTGGATGTTCTGATTTTGAGAACCGTATGGGCGTATGTGATGAAGCTGGTTGTTGTTACGATGTCGACGGAGGGGAAAGGGAGGTTGTGAAGGGTATGGAATGACTTGAAACTGCACCAGCCGGAATAGTACAATGAAAGGGTTTTAGGAGACAGGCTGTTCAGGATGGCTTGCTGGGATGTGGTGACAAGGTGGAAGAGCTGGGGGTTTAGATGTAGATGGTGGCTGAAAATGGTGGGACTGGTGTTGGGTGAGGGTCCGAGTCTGCTGCCAAGGATTTGAATTTCTGGAATGACAACCGAGAGAGAGAGTCAGCGATGCAATTTTGGTGTCCGGACATGTGAGCTGCACGGATTATGAAGAAGTGCTGGGCTGAGACTAAGGTGAAGCGTCAGATGAATTTCATGATGTCCAGTGATTGTGAGCACCCTTTGTTGATGATGTCAACGGCAGTGAGGTTGTCTGAGTGAATAAGGATGACTTTTCTGGACCAAACATGCCCCGAAAGAAGTGCGGCAATTATGATTGGCAGAGGAAGGTGAGAGTGAGGACAGTTCTGGGGGCCAAATGGAGGCGAACCATCTACCGCCGTAGTAGCCTCCGAAACCTACTGAGGGTGTGGCGTCTGTGTATAGCTGGATGTCCTCTGGCTGAGTGATTCAGTCGCCGTAGAAGAAAGAAATACCGTTCCATGAAGACAGAAAGTCACGCCACATTCTCAGTTCCATTTTGCAGGAGTTGTCCTAGGTGATGTAGTTGTGGAGGGATGGCGTGGTGGAAGACAGGGATAGTAGGTGGGAGATGAAGGATCGACCCTGGGGGATAATGGGAATGGCATAGTTGAGGTGTCCAAGTAAGGAGAGAAGCTGGCACTTGGTGCAGTGATGGGCAAGGAGGTGTTGGAGATGAACAAGGAGGTACGTAGCTTCTCAGCTTCTTGGGAGGGAGGCTTGGAAGGTGAGAGAATCGAGAGTAATGCCGAAGAATTCGAGGGATGTGTAGGTCGGAAAGGGGAATGCCGAGTTGGTTGAAGGTTGATTTAAGAGTTGAGTGACCTTGTGCTGGAGGGGAGGATGGTGGAGTGACCATGAGAAAATCGTTGAGGAGGTGGACGACTTAAGGCAGGTTATGCTTATTAAGGAGTATCCAGCAAAGGGCTTCGAAGAGGGAATTGAATATTTTCCGGCTACTTTTGCATCCAAAGGTGAGGCGGACTGCAAAGAACAAACGGCCTCTCCAGGATACACCGAAGAATCTCCAGAAATCTGGGCAGATGGGCAGGGAATTGAAATCACTGGGGATGTCTGCTTTCACCATTCAGGCACTGTGGGCGGCGAGATGGATGAGGCTAATGGCGTGGGTGATGGTGGTGTAATGAATGGAAAAATCTGGGCTGGGAATGAGGCTGATGATGCTTGTTGTGGTGGTGCCGTGGGAGGAAGAGAGGCTGATGGGAAGAAGCGGCAGCTAGAAGCGTTGCAACCCAGGTCGTTAAAGTTGTTGCATTACATCCTGCCACCCTGGAAGAGGACTGGCCTTCCCCTTTTGTCGACGCTGCAGGGGAGGGTGCCGTGGGCAGACAGTAGCCAGTTGGCAGGTGGGGGGATAGCAGGCTTGGGGGTAATTGAGGGAGGAGGTGCAGCATATGCCGGTTGGTTGAACACGGGGGGAGTACGTGTGGGTGGGGCAAGAGGAGGGACGGATAGAAAAGGAGGAAGTTGGGAAAGACCGGCAGTGGACGAGCCCTAGCCTGTGGTGGCAGTGACTTTGTGCGCGGTGCCATGGTTGATAGTGGTTGCTAGAAATGAGTAGCTGGAGCTATGTCAATGGGGGGGAAGGAAGAAGGAAGAGAACAGGAAAGGATGCTGGGATGGAGGAATGCATGTGTAAGGGATGATTGTGCATTATACAGGGAAAAGAGGAATGAGGATCAAAGGTGAGACAGGTGAAACTCATGGGGGTCATCGGTGCGCCGCAAGTGTGTGGTGGCCAGAGTGGAGGTGGAAGAACAGGCTGTGAGTAGCGTGAAAAACCAGGCTTTCTTGTCAGTCCGATGGAATGGGATGTTCTGTCCCCTGAGGGCATGCTGGAGGCGGGCAACTAGGTGAGGTGGCATTGGTGGTGTCTGGCTGGAGCAGCTGGATGGAGAGTAGTGGACGATGCACTGCCGGGGGACATGGGTGGCAGAGCGTAGGCGTGGTGGTTGCCTGGCTGGCCTGGTCAGGGTGGAGATGATCAGGATGGAGGAGATTTGGAGATGACGGATCTATCGTTGAAAAGATCGTCGTCTGAAAGGTTAAGAGACAGCTCTTGCTCCATGGGGTAGGTGGTAAGGTTTTCAAAATTAGTTTTTGAAATGCTTGTCTAAGTACAAACCAACGTCAGAACTTGAGACGAAAGGGAGAGAAAAGGTTAGGCTTGCCTATATAGGTTTGCACAGGTGATTGAATCGGGGAGACATAGGTGGTTGAGTTAATGAGGCACAGGTGGTGGTGTGTTAGGTTGATGAGACACTGGTGGTTGGTTTGACGAAACACAGGTGGTTTATTGGATCGGCCCAGGTGGCAAACCAGCGAGGTGGAGTGGTGTGGACCAGTTCCTGAACTTTAGTTATAATAACTTAATTTCCTTTAAAATACAGAGTTCAGCAGGAGTGAAGATACGGAGTGCTCAGTTTGTCCTGGTCTAAGATGGAAAATCAGCCTCCTGGCGAGTCACTCAAGCCTTGTATGCGGTGAAGGGAATGTTTGTCTAGCAATCTTTTTGTTGACTGCTCTGCTGAGAGTCACTGCTGTCATGGGTGAACAATGCAGACTCCTCACAATGCATTTCCTCAGCTATTGGTTTTTGTTTTAGATTAAGATGACTGAGGACAGCAGATTGTCACCAAGGTTCAGTCAGTTGGTCCTATTGACATTGTTGACTTCAGCCCTAATTGTTGTAGCCTGTGATGCCTCAACCTGTTTGTGTATCAGTCTTTCTCATCTCGATGACTTTGGCTATGTGCTAATGGAGCCCAACTGGGTTCTATTTGAGGGAATGATTTCATGACTAGTGTGATTGGAAATGGACCCATTGACAATTGCCCACCTGCTCTGTAATAGGCCCCACCTAGCAAGCCACAAGACTCAAAATATCCGTCCCCAAAGTCCTGGTGTGGGACACTACAGGACACCCACAGTCCAGTTCATGGTGAGGATTCTATGGATCGGACTTGTTTTGGCACTTCCCTCAAATTGTCAGTCCTTAAGTTGATAAGGCTTACTCTTTACTGTGTTAGTTATATAAACAATTACATGTTTCAAAGACCAGACAGATCACATCTCTACAACACTTTTAAAAGAGGACATTATTGCACATTATCTTTAAGTGTCACAAGACATTTGTGTCATATATGGACATTTTTTGTCCATATATGATTGGATTGAAGAGAGGATGATCCATAACCAGCTGTAAAGTCATTATTAAACGTGCAGTTTTTGGGATGTCTGATTCCAGTCTAAGTATTGTGATATCATACGTACATAACAATGAAAAGTTGATTACAACAAGCAGGTGAGGTACACAGGTCTCCATGCAGCTGACCCAGAACGTGGAAAAACAGGCAGATGCCAAGACAAAACCAAGAAAATACTGATCGTTGTTTTTCTCATGATAGTTGAATATTGCAGAGGTTTACACATAGACACATATCTATCATAGGACAACAGCCAACAGTAAGAACTCTGAACAGCCTAAAGTGTACAATAAAAAATATTGAATGTGACAGATGCATGGTGACCACATGAGCACGATGTGGGGATGCATAGTCATCCATTAACATGAAGTTTGGGGCGTACTGGCACCACTGGGGGATGATGATGTGCTGGATGGGGTCCTGTAGGTTTGACTGACACGTGGCTGCTCCATAGACAAACACCGAAAAGTTTTTCCGTCCATCAATATTCTGGCCCACTGTTGCACCACCTCCTCCAGTTCAAGGATTTGGGACGATATTGACAGCTGCACAGCGCTCACCCCTACACCTCCAAGCAAGTTTCCGTTGCAGGGTGATCCTGCTCCTATCAGTGATCGTCACTGACAACCACTGCTGGATGGTCCAACCAACATGTTGCCTGGCCCACTGCAGACATGCTCGACGGTGCCTGGCACTCAAGGGTGTCACACACAACAGTCATCTATCCTTCAACTGCCACAAGGGAGTGCCGTTGTCATGAGGGGGTGAACTTCGTCTGCAGCTGTGTTTGGGTAAGTATGAATGCCAGGACCCAAGGTTTTCCAGCCATACATTGCATAGTAACAAGCTGATCAATGTTATTCACTTCACCCGTCAGTGGTTTTAATCTTGCTTATCAGTGGACATATATATCTTGTAATACTGTGATGTTGTCACCAAAAATTAAATACCTTGATATGAATCTTCGATCATATCGCCCACCCCTTCTCCAGTTTGACAAAGTTGCTCTCATGTTATTGTCTCTTTTGGTGAAGAGTTTAATGAGATCCACGGAGGGTGAAGCAATCTGATAAAAACATTTCACAAACTCAAACTGTGCCCATTCTGAACTTTAGCTGACAAATACAAATGCAATTCAAACTCAGGTAACTGTGAATGAATAGTAATGAAATGCTGATTATAAATTCACTTTTGAAATGAGACTTTAATACACAATTGTAATTTAAGTATGTCTGTAATATTATCTGCTTATTTTTGACAATCTCAATGGATGAAAAATTGAATGTAACATATATAACTCTTGATGGGTATGTAGAAATAGCAAAATACAGATATGTTTATTTTGTGATAATGTTTACAATATATATTCTGATAATTTGCTGTAATTCCACTATTGTATATCTCATTGTGACAAACAAAAACCTCCATGAGCCCATGTACATTTTCATTGCAGGTCTCTTAACCAATTCTGTTCTTTACAGCACTGCTATGTACCCAAAGCTTCTGATTGACTCTTTATCTGAGAAACAGATCATATCACATCCTGTGTGTCACTTTCAATTTTTTATATTTTACACTTCAGGTGGTTCAGAGTTCTTACTGCTGTCAGCCATGGCCTATGACAGATATGTGTCTATATGTAAACCTCTGCAATATCCAACTATCATGAGAAAAACAACGATCGCTATTTTCTTGGTTTTGTCTTGGCTTTTGCCTGCTTGTCAGGTCGCTGGGTCAGCTATGTTGAGTGCTCACAGCAAAGTTTGTAACTTTACCTTGAAAGGAATATTTTGTAATAATTCCATTTACAAACTTCACTGTGAGACCTCAAGAGCACTATCTGTGTATGGTGTGATTGTTTTACTCAATATTGTATTTTTCCCGTTGCTGTACATAGTTTTCACATACACAACAATACTCAAAATATCCTATCGAAGCTGTAGAGAAGTGAGGACAAAAGCTGCACAGACCTGTGTACCTCACCTGCTTGTGTTACTCAACTTTTCATTGTTATGTACGTATGATATCACGATACTTAGACTGGAATCAGACATTCCAAAAACTGCACGTTTAATAATGACTTTACAGCTGGTTATGTATCATCCTCTCTTCAATCCAATCATATATGGACTAAAAATGAAAGAAATTTCCAAACATCTCAAGAGGTTGTATAAATGTATGTGAGTATGATCTGGTCTATTAACCTTGCAAATAATTTTGTCTTAACTATGTGTTGTAGAGATGTGATTCATTTGATCCTTGACAAGTATTTTAGTAGATTGTCTTTATAACTAACACACAGAAGGGTCATTGCCAACTCATCCAATATCATGAACTTTTCCCAGTTCATGTTATTGAACAGTAATCAAAGGAATTTGCAAAACAATGTTGCCATTGTTGTTAAACTTTTCATTTTCATTTTCACAGACTGTAAAGTTACATTCAGTGGTTTTATTTCATCTGTAGATGTGTGTACTGAGGTCAAGATATAGGAAGGTTTAACTTACATTTTATTCAAGAACATCCATGACATGAACTGGGAAGCCCTAGTTGAGTAGGCATGGAATGACCCAGAAAGTAAAAGGTCAGCGTTAATAATAAATGACACACCATTTGACACAGTTACTCAAAAGTAATTTTAAGTCAGATAATTGCAGGTGTTAGCTGTACAACAACAGAAACGTGTAACTAGTGATCAAAATTCATATATATGAAATTATCTGGTTGTATTGATGAAGTTAATGGCCATAGAGTGAAAATAGTAGTTTTAAATGTTAAAGTTAAGACTTAAAGATAAATTAATGGTCATTGTCAACATAAGCTCTAAAGTCTTGAACATTTCTCTTGTAATGTGTTCATATATGGAGTTCAAGTTAATAAAGCAGTAATGATATTGATGCCCCCCACTGATGTCATATGTTTTACACCAGTGATAGTAACATGTCATTCCATATTATATTTGCACACAACTCTGACAAAAGTTAGAATAATTAAATGTTTTACAACTCTGATGTCAGGATGCTTCAGTATGAATGATGAAGAGCCACAGTTTTTGTATTAGCTTGTAGGCGTTATAATTAATAAATAAGTTTTTATAATTTGAAGCTTTATAAAGCTTCGTAACCCCAGAAAGTTTAAAATGAGTCATCAAATAAGTTTTGTCTGTGACACTGACATTGTAAAGTGACCTTTTATAATGTTGTGCTGAACTCTTTCTATCACATGTTGGTAAATAAGCTCCTTCATTGGTTTTGATGATTCGACTTATCGCTGGTTCAAATTAAGTATTTCTGGCTTAGCTTAAATTGTTGTTGCCAATAACTTAAAATCAATTACCCCACTTAGTTAAGGATTTATATTAGGTCACCTGCTATTTACCCTATAGCAGGGGTCACTAACAGGCGGACAGTGGTCCGGATCTGGAACCAGATGCCATCCTACCCAAACCCAAAACTGATAAATTATCAACAATTATTCAATTTTGACAGAACTTTTCTATTTTAATAAGCGCTGCTTTCCTAATCTTTACAGCACTGGTTTAGCAGACCCAGGAATCTAACAGGCCAGCAGGCAGGCTGAGTGGTCAGGTAGTGACGAGGTGAATTCACAGGTGAGCAGGTGGAGCTGCAGTCAGATAAAAAGTGAGATACAGAAGAGGTATTTCACTTGGCATGCTCTAAAAAAAAAAAGGTGGACAGTTTGTCTCATATGTTCCAAGACTGTGGCAATCATTAAAAGCAGCAATGTGAAGCACCACTATGACACAAAACTCTTCAGACAAAATCCGAACTGAGGGTACAGAAAATAAACGATAGAGCTCACTGCTCTCACCGAACAGGATGAGGTGAGGGACTGGGATATAGGAGGGCAGGAAAGAAAAGGAGGTGTGGAAGCTGCTCTGTTGTTAAGATGTGTTGACATTATGTATTATAAAGTTGTTTGAGACTGTTAAGATGTTAAATGAAGTTTAAAAAAAGAAGTTAAAGGGAAACTTTTTTCCCCCCACAAATTAGGTACTATTATAAGAGGCACTGTTCCAAAATGTTACTGTTATGTAATTTATTTTTAAAATTCAGCCCTTATTTTAATAATAAAATACATGTATATATTGTAAAATAACTTTTTTTATTATTCTTTTAGTTCAATGTGAAAACTGACAATAAGTGTTGTTCAAATGTTATAGACTTGTACTTTAAAGGTGTTATTGATCACATTCAGACACTAAATGTGTTGCTTCAGTGTTGTAGCTATTGTAGCATTCCGTTCATGTTACCTAGCACTAGTGATGTTAGCTTTAGCTAGCATTATTTAGCAACATTAGCTAGCGTTAGCAACACAATGGCAGTTCAGTATGCTGGGCAGATACTGTAGATATCAGCCATTTTTACGTTTTTTTCCACAAACTGGCAACTACCAAGATTATTTACGCTGACGAAACACAGACAACACGTGATTCCAATAGAGTTATTCTACTGGCTGAAAGACGTTAGAAACTGAATCAACTGTCCGAATTCTGACACAGATAATCAAAACAATAATTTTAGACATGCCTTTTGTGGAACTGAATAAAAACAGTAAAACGAAAGACTGCAGTGTTTTATGTAAAGTAGACTAGTGTGTTGCTGCTAATCTGAAAGTGTATTCACATGATGCAAGTGTTTGCCATTTCAAAACACTGCCATTCAAAATGAAACTACATGAGCTAATTGGCCAATATATGTGCCACCTAGCCAAACAATTATAGCGATGGATAAGGCACTCAAGGCGCTTCTTCCCTCGATGTCTGGCAAGGGAAGATATTGCCTGTGATGTGGACGAGGCGTTGTGGCCAGACCCAGCTGTCCGGCAAATTGCTGCTGTTACAACCTTGGCTCACAGGTTGAACAAAGGAGAGAGGACACACAGAGCTCGGAGACTACTTTAGTGTTTATTTAACTAAACAACTCAAATGAAACATAACATGGGTGTGTTTGTCATCAGATGTAGTGTGTGGGTGGATGTGTGTGTGTGTGTGGGTGTATGTGTAAATATGTCTATAAGATAAACACCAACTACAGCAGGCTGTAGGCCATAGCAGCAGTCAGCTGCTCAGCCACCAGAGAGAGTGAGCAGACTGACTGAGGCGGCCTTTTATCAATGTAGCCACACCCTGAGGTGTGGTCTGCTTAAGACGGCCCACTGCTTCCTGGTGCTACTGGAAGGCACTGAGAGGAGAAGCAAACAGAACAGGGCCGTCACATCCCCCCCCATAAAGACGAGGACCCAAAGGGTATCCGAGACACTAAAGGAAGTCCTGTCCAGCACACACGGGGAAGCCCAGCTAGAGCAGGACGGCTCAGCAATCTTGTGCTCCAACATGTAGTTCACCTCTGCCTCCAGCTGATTTCGTTTCTCTTGAGGGAACCGGTAAAACCTCTGACGAATTGGTGCAGCATCGCCCACCTCAATATCGTGCTCTATGAGGTGGGTCCTCGTGGGAGTGTCTGAGAACAAAACTGGAAATGAAAAAATGAGATCAGACAGCTCCTTCCCCTGTGCTGCTGGCAAATGTCCCAACAAGCTATCCAAATTTCTCAGGGACTCTGAATTTTTAAGCCTGCCCTGCAACACACCAACATCTGGACTCTCAATCTTCTCTCCGCCATCCAAAGGTGGAGAAACCACACCCACCACTGAAGACACCAAAGCCACTGGCTTCACTTCCCCCCCACTAGCACGTGGAAAATAGGGTTTCAACATATTAACATGACACATCTGTGTAGTCTTCCTTCTGTCAGGAGTAGAAATCAGATAATTTAAATCTGTAACCTGTCGAACAACAGAATAAGGCCCTCCAAACCGAGCCTGAAAAGGAGATCCCACCACTGGGAGATTGGCCAAGACCTGATCCCCTGGGCAAAAGACATGCACTTCAGCCCGGCGATCATACAGTCGCTTCATCTTACCTTGAGCCTTTTCTAAGTTTAGTTTTGCCATCTTTACCGACTCATACAACCGTCTCTTGAACCCATTTACATAAGCTGTTAGTTCTTCCGGAGGAGGAGATTTCTTCCAATCAGACTGTAACACAGCCAAAGGACCACGAACTGTGTGACCAAACACAAGGTCATTTGGGCTAAAACCCGTGCTCTCTTGTGTTACCTCACGAGCCGCCAGCATTAGCCATGGCAGTCCTTCCTCCCAATCACGACCCAACTCCGTACAATATGAGCGCAAAAGTGACTTGAGAGTTTGATGAAAGCGTTCGATGGCCCCCTGACTCTCCGGATGATAAGCAGTGGACTGGATGTGTTTAATATGAAGCTTCCCCAGCGTATCTGCAAACATCCCTGATGTAAAATTGGCTCCCTGATCGCTTTGAAGAACCTTGGGAATACCAAAAACAGACATGAACTGTGTCAAAACTTTCAACACTGACTTGGTTGTTATGTTGCGCAGAGGAAAAACAGCCGGATAACGAGTTGTCTGACATATCACTGTAAAAAGATACAAACTTCCAGACTTAGACTTAGGTAGTGGGCCAACACAATCAATTAACAAATGTTCAAATGGTTGATTTGCAACTGCTATAGGATGCAAAGGAGCGGGCTTAATGCACTGGTTTGGTTTACCTGTAAGCTGACAAGTATGACATGTTTTAATATAGGCAGAGATGTCTTTCTTCAGTCGAGGCCAATAAAAATACCGCAAAACTTTGTCATAGGTCTTTTTAACCCCAACATGTCCCGCACCCATATCATGAGCAGTTTTCAATATGCCACTCCTCAGTCCAGACGGAACCACAATCTGGAAAATGGCGTCACCCACCAACTTTTCGCCCTGGGGCAACCATTTCCTCACCAACATGTCATCTTCCAAGAAATACCCTTGCGCCATACTTTCCATCTCCTCCACTGGACGCACCTGTTGGAACAGCTCGGTCAGAGCAGGATCCCTCTGCTGCTCCTGTATCAGCTCAGCTTTTGAGACAGAGAATGGAAAGATCTGTATCAAGTATCTGTGACCTTGTGACCACACACACTGGAAAAATCTGTTTATAGTCATCACACTCAGCCTCCACCTGGCCAACAGCTGGAGAAGAGGTGACAACTGGTGAGGGAGTAGATTCAGGAAATGGACCATCGATCAGATCATTCCCCAAAATCACCTGCACCCCTGGAACTGGAAGAGCCGGCCGCACTGCCAAAACCACCTCCCCCTTAACCAGATCTGAACAAAGGGCAACTCTATGCAAAGGCACTGGAAACACATTCAACCCCATACCTTTCACCAGCACAGAGTCTCCAGTGGCTGTGTCTGTTGAAAATGGCAACACAGAGGCTACAATGAAAGAGTCCAGAGCACCAGAATCCCTCAGAATTTTGACTGGAACTTTTTCCTCACTCCCTACCAATGAAACAAATCCCTCACTCACATATTTCTGATAACCAGGATAAATGTCTTCAACCTTATCAATGTGGTGACTGTTCTCTGAAGTGTTCACAAAGGATTTCTTAGGGGGACACAGCGGCTCCTCAAATGAGAGGCGGGAAACCAGTGCAACAGGCTTAGTGTGCTGCCGTACTGCAGTGATGGCCTCAGCCTTCTCACGCAGCATGTTCACTTTCCCTCGTACAGAAGCAACCAAGGCTGCAGGTTTAACAGGGCGGAAGCCTTCGCTGGACTTGTGCTTGGACCTCAAAACAGGACAGTCAGCTTTCCAGTGACCTTTGCCCAAACAATAGTTACAAGTTCTACTAGAATCCCATTTGCCAACATTGCTATCTGTTTTGAAAGCAGGAGAGTCACTCCCCGAACTCCTGGGATAACCACTAGCTCCGCCCCTCCGTCCATTATCCCCCCAGACTTTATGAGTCAGAGCATATTCATCAGCTAACACAGCAGCCTCAGTTAAAGTTTCAGCACTCCTCTCACTCAGATATGTGGCCAGGATCTCAGGGAGGGTTTCTCTGAATTGTTCCACCAAAACAAGTTCACACAGTTTTTCAAAGGTCTTAACCTCAGAGGCCACCCGCCAACGAGCAAACAGAGTAGATAGTTCCCGTGCAAATTCAACATATGTTTCACGGCCGTCACACTGCCTAATTATTTTTCTTGCCTCTTTTGTGTCTATATTTTTTCTGCACATTTTTCCTGCAATTTTCTTTTTCAGTTTTGTGAGCATATTTTTGTTCACTCCAATGTAAATATATCTGCTGTGCATATG
>NC_140193.1:207500-250000 GCF_965226575.1 Pagrus pagrus
ATAAAATTACCAGACAATTATAGAGTGAACATCAACATAAAGCATCAGGACAGATTATGTAAACACCACAGCAGCTACAACAGTTGTCAGAATAAATGTTGGTGATGTTTCTACAAACCACAGATGTTGAAACTTTACGTTTCTTTATGTTCAGTTTTTATTGGAGACGTGGTCTGATTAGGTTACGCATTAAACCACTTGGTTCATCGTGTTTTGTTTTGAAACACCTGGTTCTGTCTCTGGAAAATGTGCTGACGTCTCATTAAAAATATCCAGAGGTGGAGCGTCCCAGTAGCTCAGTTGGTAGAGTGCGCGTCCCATGTCCTCACTGGCCATGTCCTCACTGAGGCCTTGTCCTCGCTGCGGCGGCCCAGGTTTCCAGTCCGACCTGCGGCCTCTCTCTCATCCCATTTCCTGTCATCTCTCAAGCTGTCCTGTCAATAACGCCATGAAAAGGCCAAAAACTGCGGTTTCACTCTTGCAGATGTTGAAACACAGACTTGAACTGTGGTCTCCGGCCTGGCTGCCTTCTCACTCAGCTCTAACTGTAACGTGTAGTGGACATTCTCCTTTGTGAGACAGAGTTGCTAATTCTCAGAAGAGTTTTAGACTCTGTGATGAATCAGATCTCTTTAATACCTGCAGCATGGAGAGAAGACCTGAGTGTCTCTGCAGTCTGTTTCTGACTTAAATACATCAGAGTAGAGGACACATCATTTCTTCCCCCCTGATGTTTGGTTGATCATGTCTTTCCCAGGACAGTGACCCTTTGATGCCTTGTTACCATCTACCTTCCTGTAGCACCTCAGACAGATGACTTCCTGACCCTCCTCCTCTCACACCCTGATATGGTCTTTACAGTACATTGCTTACCGAATGGAAAATTATTTAATTTCTCACAAAATGTTGATATGACATGACACCACAGATTTGAGCACATCTGTGGTTCAAAGAAATATTAACTGCCAACATGTCACTCTGTTGACTGAGCTGGTTACAGCACAAACACACACATTTAAACAAAAAGAGAGCTGCTGTAGTTCAGTTTCATCCACCTGAACTCACCTTTACCACATCCACAGTCTTCTGCTTGTGTGGCAGGATGACGCACAGACATCACTGCAGAAACTCAACCCTGAGTTTTCAGTTGAGGCGGTTTGTTTCTGACAAAACTTTTCCAATAAGCCTGGAGTGAAATATCACATAAGTCCACATCCATGAATATTGTTGCATTTAGTCTCATTTGACACACCAAATAAAGGGAAACAAATGTGACTTGCAGAAATGTTCGCAGACTAAGACATGGAATAACACAATAGTAAAGGCTGCGTAGGAGATCAGAGGCTGAACCTGAACAGGTTTCTTCACAGCGCTAGTAAATATTACCGCCTCCTGTTTGTTGTTCTTAAAAATGAGTATCTGTCAGCGACTTTCACAGAAACACTTCTGTTGTAGTCAGACGCTGGTATGTTAGATAACCTTATTAAATAACTTTGCTGTTTAATACCACAAACATGTTACAGCCAAAGTAAAACTACCTCAGAGTTGGTAGTATTGTGTAACAGCCAGCAGAGACGGTCGCTGCGTGAGGCTGAGTGATGACGTTTGATGACTTTCACAAGTTTAATGAAAGCTCCTCCTGGACAGTGGAGAGGAAACAGAAGCTGAGCCGAGAAAAGAAGCTAAAGATGAGACGTAACCACGGTTAGCCCTCGTTCATTAACCTGCTGCTGTCACAGGAAGTACAGAAATAACTCACCAGTCACTGCTCACTGTTCTCGTATCTGAGCGGTGACACCGTCTCTTCTTCATTAATATTCATGTGGAGGAATTCCTCTGATAGTTCACTGAAGTCAAAGTAGGAATACTACAGAGTACGCAGTCAATTTTAAAAGCTGACTTTAAAAAAATCAGGAAAACGATGACTTCAGAATTACCAAGTAAAGTCGAACGTTAGATTGAAGTTGTACAAGCTCAAAAGTTTTAATAAGTTAAGATGATTAGTCAGCTTCACTGGGTCATTATGAGGTAATCAGTTCCCTCTCTGTCAGATTTCACAGTGTAGAAGTACTCCTCTGTATCCTCCTGCATTCAAAATTTGACTTAAGTACCAAAAGTAGAAGTACTCATTATGCTTAATGTTCCAGTTGAGAATTATATATTAAATTACTGGATCACTTTAATGTTAGAGCTGGTAGCATGTTCTACAATACATCACAATTCATTCTGTACAATTTTAGTATCAGTAATCTAAATCAGAAAAGTAACTAGTAACTGTTGTTGACTGATAATAGTAGTAATGGAATAAAAAGTAAAACATTCGCCCCTGAAATGTAGGTCAGTTGAGCAGAAGTGTAAAGTAGCATAAAATAAAGTGCAGCATTTACTTTACAAGTACAGTTTCTACATGGAGACGCACTGAAAACAATAAAACATGTTCAGTGAATGTGAATATGTTAGATGACAAATCTAAAAAATGGTAAAAGTAATAACAGAGAGGTAGGCCTCAGTTCACGGAGTCTCCTAAAGCTGCAGTAATCAGTACTTTTGGCCTCCTGTAGTTTGTCAGCTCAGTTTTTCAGCCTTCAGAGGAAAAATGTAGCATCTTTCTCTTTGCTCCTGTTCATCACTTCTGTCTGATAACAGAAGAGTTTTGCACATTTAACATATATAACAAATGTTTCATACAAATAGATAAAAGTGAGGTAAATGTTTCCGTCTGTCTGTTTGATTTAGCAGAAATATTTCTTAGATTAAACTTTGAAATCTTATGACAGATGTTATGAGACATTTAGAACTGGAGAAAATCAGATTCTCACTGAAAAATCAGGAAAGAAAGTTCTATAGTATTCTATAGCAACCGTTTATTGATTATTTTAACCACAATATAGTCTGAGGGCTCTTCATAGAAAGTATTTTATTTATTTTTTTATTACATATAATAATAGTTAGTGTCTCTGTCCGCTGAACCAACGGAGCTAACACACGCCCGCTGAACCAACTGAGCTAACGGACGCCCACAGTTAATAATGAAAATATCTGTGGATAAAAGTTCTTGCCTCATTTTGTGCCTCTGAAGCTTCACACTCACTAAAATCTGCTTAATTTATCTTCACAGCCTTTTCGTTCTCATAGTGTGGACGACCACCATGAGACAAGCTGCCATGGAGGATGGTGAGAAACACACACACACACACACACACACACACACACACACACAGAGTGTATACCTGACCCTCACTGACTTCCTTCACTGTTTATTGTCTTATTGAAATGAAGCCTGAACCTTGAGTGTAAATCCAGACCGGTCTTAATTTGATTTTAATCTGATGTAAAACCTAATTCAGATGGTATTAGTGTCTCTGTGCGGGTCAGAGCTCCTCATGTTAATCCTGTCTGACCCAAACATGTCTGCCTTCTGCTCAGGACAAACTTCAGCCTCCGACAGCTGCTGTCATATCACACACTCTTCAAACTAGATTCAGTCTGCTGCACGCTGGAGTCTGTTACACATCGAGTGGAGTCACATCAGATTGTCATGTGTGAGCTTAGAAATCACCTAAAATGCTGCATGACCTAAGAACGAGTCAAAGAACCCTGCAGACATTTTATGAGACAGCTTTCTGAGAGCAAACAAGCTTGTCACAGTTTGATTAAATCTTAATCCTTTGCTGCCCAGTCGAGAAGTTATAAAAGTCAAAGTCAATTAGAAATTAGCGTGTAGAGTGGCTTGATGATGCTGGTTCCAACCCGCCGGTCTTGACAACCACTAGGGGTTGAGAGAACTTGATTTAAAGGGTGTATATAAAATAACTTTTAAAAAATATATAGAAGGCTTTGCATTTCATGAATTTCTGTGAAGAAAACTGACTTACATTTTAATTTTAAATTTCAGCTTAACATTTAAGAAGTAAACCTAAAAGCTCTCACTGAATAAGGACACGATGCAACAACACAAGCTGTAGTGACGGACTTCACTCTGTCAGTCTCCTGCATGAGAACCAAAGAGCTTACACAACAATGGAGCCTATAAATTGTGTGTGTGTGCATGTGTGTGTGTGTGTGTGTGTGTGTGCAGGTGTCAGTGCGATGCTGTCCAGTGTGGTGGAGGACGTTGGTCAGGCCGTCCACAGAAACGTTCATGGTGCTCAGCTGCTGCATGAACTCCTGAGTGCGCCGTGGCTTCACACTCTGCTGAAGGTACACAACTGACTCAGCACACACTGAAACACACACATGTCTGCACTAACACAAACACACACACACACACACACACACACCATGTGAATGTGAAGCAGTGATGTCATTTCCTGTTTTCTCTCCAGATTTATGAGTGCCTGATGCAGTTCCAGAGGTTGACACCAAGTCCAATTCTGCCTTATGCCTCAGGACTCTCACATGAGGTAGACACACACATGCACGCACACACGCACACACATACACACACACAGCTTGTCAATGAAGACAAAGAAAGACCTATTGATGAAGGTTCTCAGCCATCCAGGTCATGGTAACTCTAAGTGCTCACTCACTCACACTCCCATGCTCTCTCTTGACCTAATTAACGTAAGGACACTCCCACACTATATAAGGACACTCTCACACACTGTAAGGACACTCCCACACTCTATAAGGACACTCACACACTATGTAAAGACACTCTCACACTATGTAAGGACACTCTCACACTCTGTAAGGACACTCACACACTCTGTAAGGACACTCCCACACTATGTAAAGACACTCCCACACTATGTAAAGACACTCCCACACTATGTAAGGACACTCTCACACTCTGTAAGGACACTCCCACACTATGTAAGGACACTCCCACACTATGTAAGGGCACTCTCACACATTGTAAGGACACTCCCACGCTATGTAAGGACACTCCCACACTATGTAAAGACACTCTCACACTATGTAAGGACACTCTCACACTCTGTAAGGACACTCTCACACTCTGTAAGGACACTCCCACACTATGTAAAGACACTCTCACACTCTGTAAGGACACTCACACACTCTGTAAGGACACTCCCACACTATGTAAGGACACTCCCACACTATGTAAGGGCACTCTCACACATTGTAAGGACACTCCCATGCTATGTAAGGACACTCCCACACCGGGTTTAAAAGCCTGCAGCTCCTCCAGTTAGTTAGAAATGAAGAAGCCTCTTGGATGAGAAAGAAAGACCTAATTAACGTTACTATTACAGGGTCTTTTGGGCAGAGAGACACAGCAGAGGCTCTGAGGATGACACTCGTCCTCGTCCACATGTACACAGGTATCTTCGTAAAGTGGTTTTCTGTCCAGACAACACACCTGAAACACAGATCTCATGACCGTTCAGTTACACTGAGCATGTGCAGGAAGCAGATTGTTTACTGTGGTCGGTTGCTTAGTTACAGATGATACTGTGAAGGAGGCATTGAAACGTGACTGCTGTCATCTCTTTCCTTTTTTTAGATATAAACAATCAGACATCCATTCTGTCACCGTACAAACTCATATACTCACATATCAGAACACAAACACTGATCAACGTTTGTGTCTGCGTCATCGTTTTACAAAAACCTGTTTCTGAATATCTTCAGCCGGAGTTTAACTCAAGACCCTGTCTCACCCTTTAACACGACACTTCCTTTAACAGATACCTGTCTGTCTGTCTGTGTGTCTGTCTGTCCATCAGATCATCAGTACAGTACAGAACATCCACCGTCCCTCAGCTGAAGCTCGAGAGCTCTACAGCCTCCTCAACTCTCCTCACATCCAGGTGAGCAAACTTACTCACCTGTATCGGTATCTGTCTCTCTCTCTGTCACCTGTACCTGTCACAACACCAAGATTGATTTACATTAATTATATATACATTCATACATACGTTCATTTATATACACGTTGAATAGAGTGGAGTTAAACTGCAGCCCTGGCGTTCACCTCTTCTCTGGTGAAGAGTTCAGTCTGTTTGTCTCCAGTTTTAACAGCACACATATTTTCCAGATACATTGATTTAACCAGATGGTGCATGTTGCCCCCTGTACCACAGTGTAGCAGCCTGTAACAGAGCCCTTCATGCCAAATAGAGTCGAAAGCTTTCTTGAAATCGATGAAACAAGTGAATATCTGACCATGTTTTGTTTGGTGTACATGTTTGTTAATCAAAGTGTGAAGGGTATATACAGACCCTTTCCAAAAAATTAGAATATCATGGAAAAGTTTATTTATTTCCATAATTCCATTCAAAAGTTAAACTTTCATAGATTATAGATTCAGGGCCCACAATTTAAACGATTTCAAGTATTTATTTGTTTATTTGTACATAATTTAGGCTTCCAGCTCATAAAACCCACGAAAACAGGAATTCAAAAAATTAGAATACTGTGAAGAAATCACCATTTACTTCTCAGTTTTTGCAGAAAAAAAAGAGAAAGAAATTAGGATCACATCAAATCAATCAAAATATGGTACTTTCAAAACGATATGTCAATCTCCAATACTTGGTTGGGAATCCCTTTGCCTTAATCACTGCCTCGATGCGCCGTGGCATTGAGGCCATCGGCCTGTGGCATTGAAGCCATCGGCCTGTGGCATTGAGGCCATCGGCCTGTGGCATTGAGGCCATCGGCCTGTGGCATTGAGGCCATCAGCCTGTGGCATTGCCTGGGAGTTATGGAAGCCCAGATTTCCTTGATGCTTGCTGTCAGCTCTTCTCTGTTTTTGGGTCTGGTGCTCCTCATTCTCCTCTTGATAATACCCCATAGATTCTCAATGGCGGTAGTGACTTCATGCAACGACTTGGGCTTCAGGGCCCTTTGACCTCTTTCAGTAATCCATCCTTGCTCACATACCACAAATGTTTTGGGGCTCCTGGCCCCTCTAGACCTCTGGCCCCCTGGGCTTGGTAGACCCCTGTATTAATATAGTTGTTATTTACACCAAATCAGTCACCTTTTAACCTTAGAGGGTACTAAAATCACAAATGTATTTTAAACTTTCATATTCAAAGTGAAGCACTAAGTGTGGTTTACTGAGCTTGAATTGAAAAATAACAAAATACAACAGCAGCCAAGCAGCCACTTAGTTCGCTTATGCCTCGGGCCGGTCTGCTGTCTCTCTGTCACCTGTACCTGTACCTGTCTCTCTCTGTGTGTTCTAACAGCTGTCCCTGTCTCTCTCTCTGTCACCTGTACCTGTCCCTGTCTCTCTCTGTGTGTTCTAACAGCTGTCCCTGTCTCTCTCTCTGTCACCTGTACCTGTACCTGTCTCTCTCTGTGTGTTCTAACAGCTGTCCCTCTCTCTCTCTCTGTCACCTGTACCTGTCCCTGTCTCTCTCTGTGTGTTCTAACAGCTGTCCCTGTCTCTCTCTCTGTCACCTGTACCTGTCCCTGTCTCTCTCTGTGTGTTCTAACAGCTGTCCCTGTCTCTCTCTCTGTCACCTGTACCTGTACCTGTCTCTCTCTGTGTTCTAACAGCTGTACCTGTCTCTCTCTGTGTGTTCTAACAGCTGTCCCTCTCTCTCTCTCTGTCACCTGTACCTGTACCTGTCTCTCTCTGTGTTCTAACAGCTGTACCTGTCTCTCTCTCTGTCACCTGTACCTGTCTCTCTCTGTGTGTTCTAACAGCTGTCCCTCTCTCTCTCTCTGTCACCTGTACCTGTACCTGTCTCTCTCTGTGTTCTAACAGCTGTACCCGTCCCTCTCTCTCTGTGCTCTAACAGCTGTACCTGTCTCTCTCTCCGTCACCTGTACCTGTACCTGTCAATTTTCAATTTCAATAGCTTTATTGGCATGACAAGGCAGTGCTTATATTGCCAAAGCATATAAACAATAAAATAATATTAATAAAAATAATAACAATAAACAGATGATTAATGACAGTCAATCGCAGAATATAAACATAACAATAAAATATAAACAACTTAACAATTGAGACATTTATCAATCTACTCACAGAAAAGGAAAAAAAAAAAAAAGAAGAAAATCATTGTGATCACGACATATTTACAGTATTTCCAGGAGCAGAGTTTGGAGCGGTGGTTTGCTGCTCTGTGGTGTCTCTGTGGTCGTCCCTCAGTCTGTGGCAGGAGGACACATACTCAGCTGCTCGTCTGCAGCACTTTGGTTTCTCACCTAAAACATATTTTAATTTGTCTACGTCTGGAAGTGTCTCAAATTCCTCACAGTGGTTTTTAAATCTGGGGAAGAAATTTTGTCTAATTTGTTGATATTTGTCACAGCGGAGTAGGAAATGTTGCTCAGTCTCTACTTCTCCCTGTGAGCAGAGCGAGCAGAGTCTGTCCTCCCTGGGAGTCCAGGTCCGTCTGTGTCGGCCGGTTTCCAGAGCCAGACTGTGTCCGCTCAGTCTGTATCTGCTCAGAGTCTGTCTGAGGCTGTGCTCAGGTACGGTGCTCAGGTGTTCTGCCACTGTGTACGACCTGTTTAAGGCTGAATAACGATCCATTTTGCTCTGGTTCTCTGTGGTGTCTTTCCAGTAGGTGATGTATTTCTCTTTCTGTCCTTCTATGATTTGGTCGGGCCAGATGGTTTGAGGTCTGTCCTGAGGGTCTGGTGTTGAGGTCGGGGAGCTGAGAGTCAGGGCGAGCTGACCTGTCTCTCTCTGTGTTCTAACAGCTGTACCTGTCTCTCTCTCTGTGTTCTAACAGCTGTACCTGTCCCTCTCTCTCTCTCTGTCACCTGTACCTGTCTGTCAGGCCCTCCTATCGACCCACGACAGTGTGGCCCAGTTAGACTATGGACCTATCTTACCTCCTCTGCCTGATGAGATGCCTGAGGATGAGGAGGCCATGAGGATCGTTTGTCTGGTGAAGAACAACCAGCCGCTGGTGAGACAAAGTGACGGTGTAGAAGTCTGACCAGACTTTGAGGAGAATCTGTTTAGTCGTCGATCATAATAGTCTTTTGTCTGAAGCTCACAGTTGTGATGAAGATGTGAGAAAAGATCTTCCTGTTTCAGCTTGTGATTTTTTTGTCCCAGAAGGGCAGAGAGGTGTGCGGAGGGTTTGTAGGAGACAGAGCAGGACTGATTCGTAGTCGATGGAGCAGCCTGCGTCGCCTCACATTGGAGCGCCTTGTCCCGGCCAGGAGGGCGCGGTCGGGGGAGGAGCTCAGGGTGACCGACAGTGAAACCAGACCTTTGCCCCTCCACAGAGGACAGTCAGGTCCCTTTCTCCCTCGCTACGAGTCAACAGGAAGTTCCTGTTTGTGTCTGCAAACCACAGATCTGTCAAAGACAGGGCTCAACCAATCAGCTCCCTCTGTCTTTAGTCCCGCCCCCTGCAATGGTAAGAGGAGGAAGACATGAAGACAGTCACTCCATGACTTTACCAATCATCTGTCCATGTTTCCATTTCGTCATTCTTTGTCCAATCCGTCATCAAGACGTCCAACAGTTCATCCAGCTGGGACACAGTTTATCAGAGTCACTCCAAGGAATCTAGCTGGAAGTTAATGAGGACGAAACACTCGACTGTCAGCAGAGGACAGATTCATCAAGTACGACTCATGATGACGTGTTCTAGTTTTCCTTCAGGAAAAAAACAAAGTCCAAGGTAAACTGGAGTTTACCTAAATAAAAGTTTGTGTTCTGACCCGTGTGCTCCGGTTTACCAAGAACCGTGTTCCTGGTGTTCTTCCTGCACTGAGAGCACTGACAAAGCTTCCACCTCTTTCCTTTATGTTGTAGTTTGATTCGAAGCACAACTTTTTACATGTAGGCTTCATGTGTTTAGGGAAATGTTATAGAAATGTTATATAGTTATATAAACTGTCAAAAAAAATTCACTCCAAAATGAATAAACGGCCAGTTTTTACCAATATGTCATCAGACCCCAATCACACAGACATGTTGCTGCAGTCGTGGCCTTGTGTCGGACAAACAGCGTGGTGCACCAGTGGAGCGGCACTCTTTATGAACCCAGGGGATCAAATGTAATTCATGCAAAACGTGGTGCAACTCTGCTTCTTGCACTGAACACTTGAGATCATCTCAACCTCTTTAAACTCTAAAGAACCCAGAACATGTGGTGCTATAAATCAGAGCGTGCTCCAGGCCCGGCGTAACAAAAGAAATCTATGGTTTTCCCGGCGATGTGTTTCTAGCGATGCCTCTGTGCCATGTTAACACTGGCAGGACACATTTAAAATAGAAAGATAAGAATCAACTCATAATTTCACACAAGCATCTATTGAGCATTAAACATGTTATCATCTCTTCCACTGTCAAACCTTTTAGTTACACTTCCTGCAACACAGTAAAAACATGAACACATCTATTGACTGTAGCTACAATTTATACGATCCACAACAACAACAACCCAAAGGACTTTGGAATCAGACTCAACAACTGACTGTGTTTCTCCAGAATTACTGGACCCATCTTTATAAAATGATTCCACGATTTGCACTGAAGCAGTTTGTTTATTTTTTATAACGTCAGTCCTGTTGTCCAGGGCTGTCAGAGTTTGATTCATCAGGCGACTTCATTAGGCGAGAAGAATGGTCGTGACAGTTTTAACCGTCAGTGTGATTCTGTGAGGACATCAGAGGACTGTTCCTGTCTGATATCCTACACGAGGCCTGAAAGAAACACATTACGATAAAAGACTTTTACTTTTAAAGACAGACTGATTTCTGCTCCGAGATGCTTGAAAAATACATCATGTCCATCATCTCTCCGTCCATTTCTGCATTTGTTCTCCTTTGATCTGAAAGTTCATGTCTGGATTCATCAAGCTAAAGTGTGGCGACAACCAGCTCATCCATCAGCTCATCCATCCAGTGTCTTTCATCATCGAATATCATCCTCATCGTCACCAAATCAAAAAAATGTGTTGCTTCATCATCTCTTTCATCTTTCAATCATTCAGCTACGTTCTTTTTTCCTCAGCGTGTCTTTCATGTTTCTGTCGGCACTAATTTGAATCTTTGTCTCTTCCTCCTCCTCTCTACATGGTGGTTCAGTTTCAGACAAACACATTTGGGGAGGTGATGACTATGCCTACCCTCGTCCTCCAGTTCCAGCGTATGGTCTTAGCCTCCCTAACTCCCCCGCCCTCTACAGAAAGGGGGCAACAGGGGGTCACTCAAGGAACATCCCCACACCTGGCAGGACCTCCTCTGGTGATGGGAGGACTCCTCTCAGAGCCTACACAGCTCCTTCTAGTCCTGCTGCTCATCCCTCCACCCAGCAGCAGGGCATTAGCACTCTCCCCACCCCTGGGAGGCAACACTGGGGTCAACCTGGATTTCAGAACAGACACGAAGATGAGCTGTTAAGTCATCCCCCAATGACCCACTACGCTACTGCTCCTCATCGCAATGGATGTCAGAACCAGAACCAACCAATCCTCTGTCATCCTCCTGATCTAACCAAACAGCACAGTGTGGAGGGCCACGGTCCACGGTCCACCATTCAGGTGGTGGCTAGCAACATTGAGCATGGCACTCAGGATGTTTGCCATCTGGGCCAGAAGGTGATGGAAGCGACAGAGATGATCACAGACAGTGTGGAGGAGAAAGCACAGGCGCTCAACCTGCTGGCAGAGGTGGTCGACAAGCTCCAGGGGCTCATCGTGGCCAGCAAACACCCTGAGTCATCTCCTCCGCACAGGCCCAAACAACACACTCCTCCCCCACCTCCTCCACGGGTCTCCTCAGTCTCTCCAAAGATGGTCCGTAAGCCTCCCACACCCTATCCTCGCCACCTCTTGCCCTCCTCTTCGTCTTCTTGCTCCTCCTCCTCTTCATCCTCTTCTGTCAGCTCCTGTGCAGATGGCTTCACCACATCAAGGAGTCCAATGAATGGAGGATCTAAAAAGACAGTGATAAGCTTTAGTACCCACAGGGCAGGTGGTGGTGGGAGTAACGTGCAGGTGAGGCTCAATAACGGATCAGTTTCCAGAGCTCCTTTGGAGGACCAGCAGGACTGTAACAGCACTGGATGTTTGACAACCAAGAGGAAGAAGAAGAAGAGGAAGAAGTAGTAGGCTCAAAATAAAATGTCTCCTCTCCTGATGAGCTTGGGATTCCAAAATAGACTCTAACGGCTAAAATCCTCCAGATACGGGTCCGGTCCAGCTCTGCTCCGTCACGGCAGCGGGGCTGATCGGTTTCACTCTAGTCTGTGTTAACTTCCACCAGGTCCGCTGCGCTGCGTGTCTGCTCCGTCCCAGCTCCGGCAGTCCGCAGCCCTCCGGAGCAGATACGCAGGACTTCTATTTCTGGCGGATGCCGGAGCACAACGCAGCAATTCAGCCGAATTCAGCACAGAGCAGACAGGAAGTCAGACACGAAACAACAACATGACATCCGGTTAATTTTAAAAAGAAAAAACCTAAAAAAAGAGACAAATACAAGCTCTTTTTCTAATCCTTCAGTCGGGAAGACTTCCTGTTGTTGTGTTTATAACACATACCTATAACTGCAGTCAAGCGTGATTATGTAATTATCATGGAAACTCCTCGGTCTCCTAACTCCAGCTGTTCAGCAGAGCTGCACCGTGGTGGACTCAAGACCCAGGTTTGCCAGACGACGGATGACGGAGCAAAAGCCATAACTCAGCAGATATGCATCCAGTGGAATCATTGGGTGACACCTACAACAGCACAACTACAACTACCCACTTCAACTACCTTACTTCTTTAACTTTTTCAGTTGTAGACCTCAGACTGAAATCACTGATAATAGATCTTCATCAAAATCTGGATCCAAGCTATTAGTTGAAAGAACAAGGTTGTATTTTTCATTATAACCAGACTCTGGATCATCACACACAGGAGGAGAAGGTACAGAGACATTATATTTTTCTCAACCAACATCCAGCTGTCCTTGAAATCCTGACCATCCCCACCATCATCACTGCCATCACCATCACCATCACCACCATCACCATCATCACCATCACCACCATCACCACCATCATCACCACCATTACCATCACCACCATCACCACCATCACCATCACCACCATCACCATCATCACCATCAGCACCATCATCACCACCATTACCATCATCACCATCACCACCATCATCACCACCATTACCATCACCACCATCACCATCACCAACATCACCACCATCATCACCATCACCACCATCATCACCACCATCACCACCATCACCATCACCAACATCACCACCATCATCACCATCACCACCATCATCACCACCATTACCATCACCACCATCACCACCATCACCATCACCAACATCACCACCATCATCACCATTACCACCATCATCACCACCATCACCACCATCATCACCACCATTACCATCACCATCACCACCATCATCACCACCATTACCATCACCACCATCACCACCATCATCACCACCATTACCATCATCACCATCACCATCACCAACATCACCACCATCATCACCATTACCACCATCATCACCACCATCACCACCACCATCATCACCACCATTACCATCACCATCACCACCACCATCACCAACATCACCACCATCACCACCACCATCACAAACACCACCACCATCACCATCACCACCATCACCATCACCAACATCACCACCATCACCATCATCACCACCATCATCACCACCATTACCATCATCACCATCACCATCACCACCATCACCATCATCACCATCACCACCATCTTCACCACCATTACCGTCACCATCACCACCACCATCACCAACATCACCACCATCACCACCACCATCACCGCCATCACCAACATCATCATCATCATCATCATCTTCATCATCTGTCTTGTATCTTTTTGCAGTTTCTCTTGTGACCTCTGCTAATGTTAGCATGCTAATGTGGTAAATGTTGTTAGCCTGTAGCTGTTAAAGTTGGCAGGGGTCAGTAGTTTGTCTCTTTAAAGCTATGGTCTACGATTTGAAAGATTGATCATTATTATTAACATCATTTAGATGGTGGTTATGGCCCAATAGCACGACCCACACAATATGAAGAGCAAAAGGAACCAAATAAATCCATTCTCTCTAGCGCCTGTAAAACTGCAAAGAAATTGACCAATAGCAGCCATGCAGTCCGCATGGTTTGTTTGGCCCTGAGCAGGTAATCTTCGTCTTTATTGTGGATGTTGTGACACAGATAACTTTCATGCCGATGCTGCTGATGACTGTGAAAGCTGCCGTTAGTTTTTTCTGTGTTATTAGACGGTGTCAAGACAATTTCTGTCTCTGCAGTATTGTCAACACTTGTTTATTTGTTCGACGGAGACACTAGCCTCTATGTTAGCATTGTAAGCTAAAATTGCTATCATGTTTACACCAAATCAGCCTATTTATTTGCTTGTGGCAGCTAAATAAAGCAGCAAGTAAAATGAATGAATGGATGAATAAAATCCAGGGATTAATAAAGTATTCTGAATGAAACCCCTTCGCTTCGCGTTGGAGTTTCATTCATCCTGTCCAGATTTATCTCTCCATAACAACCTCTTGCTCGGTCACTTCTCAACTGTTTTGCTAACCCTCCTCCCGGTCTTGTCCATTTTTTTTCAACGAAGCCTTTGCTAAATCAATATGATTTATGATTTGGTTTACGGGGGCACGTTTGTGTCGCGGTCGTGGTGCTACTCAGACCGAGGCTCATGCAGGTTTAGTTTTCAGCCACAATGTGGAAGCGATCGTTGTGATGAAAGCTGACGGCAGCATCTGTTAGTCTCTTGGCCCTCAATAACTTTTAGAAATGGCTAACTTAGCTGTTGATAAATAGTAACTTATTACCTAGCTGTAACGTAACGTAGCTGTAACATGCTAATGACGTTACGCTAGCTTGGCTGTGGAGCTTAGCTGTGGACATTGTAATGTCTTCCGAGATTTACGTGAGTTTCAACGTGCACTGTAATAACTTTACCTGTGAATCCGACATCGTTACTCCGCAGTCAAAGCTGGGCTGTATTTGGTTTCTGCCGGCTTGTTGCTCTTGGTGCTTGTTGGGGAGGGGGTGTGTCGCAGGGCTCCGAGGGGAGAGCGGTACGAGCTCGGAGGGGAGGGGTGTGAGTGTGGGGGGGGATGCTTTTTTCAAACCTGTCTCAGATCGTAGACCAGAGCTTTAATGTGTCTGTCAGAGGTGTCACTCTGTATCTGGACCCAGCCACTTTTTGAAATAGCAGATTTTCTCCCCTTCACTTTTTAACGTAAAATTTGCGAAAAATGTTCTGAAATAATTTGCACCAAAAATGTGACCTAACAAATCAGAAGGTTTTGCTCTCCATCAGCACCTTAAGTTGAAACGGTCTGCTGCTGCTTCTGCAGGACCTGATGTGTACAGGACACTATAGACTAAAGACACGAGTACAATATGAGCAGGAAGACTGTTATTAGATAATAAGTAATAGACTGATTAGTGACCAATCCAGAATCTAGAATAACTTCAGGTTTGCAAACAAATGTGAAGATCATTCCATCTTATTTGTTGTCTTTTCATTATGAATGTATTAGTATTGTCGACTGTGTACAGATCTTTGATGTTCTTTCCTGCTGTAGTTATGTGCTCTGATCTGACTCAATCTGATCCGATTACACTGCCTAAAATATGTTTAGACTTTAAAGCTCTGTTTCACTGAGCTCTTCTGTCTGCACTGGGCATCAAATCCCCTGAAGAAGAAGCTGGCAGGTGATCCAGTCAGCCTGGCACCACTTCTGTCTGCCTTCACATCTTGAGGAATAAACTCAAGTCTCCACTCTGACACAGAAATGATCCAATGACAACAGTAATACCAGTCTGAATATCAGCTTCCATCATCACTTGTTTTCATCCCATCGCTCCATTTTGTGTCTTCAATATTATATTCTCCTGTGTTTCCTCTCTGCTTATACAGAGTTATACTAACAGCTGCTAGTTACTGCTACGATGGTTGTTACATTTGGAGTAACTGTCTCTCTGTCTGTCTGTCTGTGTCTGTCTGATGGTCTTTCAGGGGGCAACTATCAGGAGAGACGAGGAGACAGGAGAGATCTACATCGCCAGAGTGATTCATGGAGGACTTGCTGACCGCAGCGGTGAGACAAAACTGTATCAACTATATGGGTGTGTGTGTGTGTGTGTGTGTGTGTGTGTGTGTGTGTGTGTGTACAGTCCCCTCCAGAACTATCAAAACAGCAAGGTCAGTTCTTTTATTTTGTCTGGACACTGAAAACATTTGGGTTTGACATCAAAAGATGAATATGAGACAAGAGATCAGGGTGTCAGCTTCCATTTCCAGGTGTTTACATCCAGATCTGTTACACAACTTAAGAGATAGCACCTTTTGTTTGAACCCACCAAATTTTCAAGTGAGCAAAATGATTGGAACATGTGACGTACAGGTGTTTTTTGCTGCCCAGTGTGTCCTATCCGTCTGATTATTCAAACAGTAAATAGTGCTGAATGTCTACTCTAAGTTTCAGCTTTGGGTTTTGCCTTTGCAGACTGCATTTATAGTTAAAAGGGTGTAACCAACATGAAGACCAGAGAGCTGTCTATGGGAGAGAAGATGAAAAATCAATCAGAGCTATTGCACAAACATTGGCCATCGCCGGTACAACCATGTGGACTGTCCTGAAGAAGAAAGAAACCACTGGTGTTCTCAGCAACAGACGTCAAACTGGTAGATGAAGGAAAACATCAGCAGTTGATGACAAAACATTGTGAGAGCTGTAAAAACCCTAAAACAACTGTCAGTGACATCACCAACAACCTGCAGAGTGCAGGAGTGAAGGTATCACAATCCACGGTTCGCAGAAGACTTCAGGAACAAAAGTCCAGAGGCCACACCAGAAGATGCAAACCACTCATTAGCAATAAGAATAGGAAGGCCAGAGTGGGATTTGCCAAAAAGTACAGAGACGAGGCTCAAAAGTTCTGGGACAAAGTTTTATGGTCTGATGAGACAAAGATGAACGTTTACCAATGTGATGGAAAGTCTGATGTGTGGAGAAAGAAAGATCTGCTCATGATCCCAAACACACAAGCTCATCTGGGAAACACGGTGGAGGTAATATCATGGCTTTGGCTGCATGGCTTCTTCTGGGCCGGGCTCATTGATCTTCAGTGATGATGTAACACATGATGGCAGCAGCAAAATGAACTCAGAAGTCTACAGAAACATTTTGTCTGCCAATTTCAGAATCAGAAAATCAGAATCAGAAATCAAAATTTAAAGAGAGATGGAACCAAACTGATCGGGAGATCCTTCATCATGCAGAAAGACAACGACCCAAAACACAAAACAACCAGGGAGTTCATCAGGGGAGAGAAGAGGATGGTTTTAGACTGAAGTCAGTCTCCAGACTTATTGACCTGCTGAAGAGGAGACTGAAGGGGGAAACCCCCCGAAACAAACAACAGCTGAAAGAGGCTGCGGTGAAAACCTGGAAAAGCATCTCACAAGAAGAATGTAAAGGTCTGGTGATGTCAGCGGGTCGAAGGCTTGATGCAGTTATTGAAGCAAAGAATCTGCAACTGAATATGATATTATTATATTATTATATATTATATTATTATTATATTATTCAGTCTGATCTGTTCCTGAACGTACCTA
Source organism: Pagrus pagrus (assembly GCF_965226575.1). Taxonomy (NCBI): domain Eukaryota; kingdom Metazoa; phylum Chordata; class Actinopteri; order Spariformes; family Sparidae; genus Pagrus; species Pagrus pagrus. Next base: position 225,055 of record NC_140193.1, read on the forward strand.
AAAGTTTGGTGTTCTGTTACAGATGATGCTTCTTCTAAGTTGTGTAACAGATCCACATGTAAACACCTGGAGATGATCTCTTGTCTCATATTCATCTTTTGATGTCAAACCCAAATGTTTTTTAGTGTACAGACAAAATAGAAGAACTGGCCTCGAACTCGTGGTAGTTCTGGAGGGGACTGTATGTAATGATGCATTCAGGTACTCACATGGTCCCATTTCCTGAACTGGGAAGTCGTTCTTCCAACCAAGAAAAGTTGTTTTGATTTTATAGCTCAGAGTGTTTAAACAACATGCTGACAACTGTTTCCAGTATTTGAGTGACAAAGGAAAGGAAACAACACAACGACTACACAACAAACTAACCCTAAAGTTTCTGACCATCAACCCAAATGTTTACTCTCTTCCACCATGTTTCAGCGTCACCTGACATCAACTCAGCAACTCGTGTACTTAAAAAGTCTGTATTGTGTATTATAATGTGTGTGTGTGTGTGTGTGTGTGTGTGTGTTAGGCCTTCTTCATCCTGGTGATCTGCTGGTGGAGGTGAATGGAAACCCTGTGGTGGGTTTGGAGCCAGAACAGGTCATCCAGATCCTGGTGGGTCCCATCATTGATTAATAATATAAATCAATCATCAGAAGCACGTCTGAGTATGTGGGAGGCCACAGATGATGAAATGAAATGATAGAATCATAAATGTGTCCCTCAGTGTTGAAGTGTTAGCTGGTGCTGCTGGTTCTGTTGGTTCTGTTCACTCTGGTGTGTCTCTTCCTGTCAGATTAAGTCTCGGGGGACGATCCTGTTTAAAGTCATTCCTAACGCAGCTCAGAGCAGCAGCAGCCTCAAGTCGGTAAGAAACATCCGGCAGACCTCCACATCTTAGCTCGATCTCATGGAGTCGCTGTGAATATGAATATAAACACACTGACAGGCTGACTGTGTCTCTGTGACTCATGGTGGACGTCTGTCTACCATCAAATATAACAATCAGTCCACTCAGTTAATGAATGTGTCCGTGGTTCTGGACCTGAGCGTCCTCGTTCCTCCTACAGCTGCACAAACACTTTCACACCTCAAACTGGGCCAACATGGCGGCTCATTTAAAAAATCTTATATTATGAAAACAGTCCATCAGAACAGCTGCTGCTTCATTATTCAGGACTTTCAAACTAACAGTTGTTTTAGTTTTCCAGAGGCGGCGAGTCGCGCTGCCCGCCTGATTTATTTATTTAACCCTAACCCTGATTCATTTTCTTATCCAGAGTTAAATAAGAATCTAACGCTATCAAATTTTTTATCTTCTTCATATTTTTATCTACCGATTCCATTTCTAGTTTTTAAGTGTATAGTCTTGCATTGTTTTACAGCAGTTTATGAAGAATCCAAATCATAATTAATAAACTTTATTTATATAACAAGTACTTCACAGACAAAAAGTAAAAAATGCACAGTTCAATGACAGAATGATATACAGGAGGAGATTAAAAAAACAAAATAAAAACTGACAGAGTAAGAGCACAAACAAGAAAATATACTAATTAAAGACATTTTATAAAAATGAGTTTTTAAAACATTTTCAAAGGAGGACGCAGACCAACACGTTCCCTGCTCTGTGTCTGTCAGGTGTACATGAGGGCGATGGTAGACTACTGCCCCCTGCAGGACTCGTCCATCCCGTGTCCCGATGCAGGGATGGCGTTCAGCAGAGGAGACCTGCTGGAGGTGGTGGACCAGTCGGACGGACAGTGGTGGCAGGCCAAGAAGCTGCCGTGTACGGTTTCCTGCGCTGGTCTGATTCCCTCTGCTAGCACGCTGAAGAGGTGACGGTCACACATCTAAAGACCTGATAACCAAACTTTACTCACTGGACACCGATTCAGTTAAAAACATCAGAGAACATTTAGTAACTTTTCATATTCAGCTGTTTCTTCATTAAAACTAATCAATGATCTGGATCACTTCATGTTTCCTCCTGAATCTACAGGTTGTGGCCAACAGACTGAGCGCTGCGACTAACTCTTATTTCAAGTAATGGTTATTAATATCTCCAAATTATTCCCTGAGTTAATCAATGAATCATTCAGTCTATGAAACATTGAAGGAAAAGATGATGCCTTTGTTGGGAATGGATGGTGGGCAGGTGTGGTTATTAGGAATTAATAATTATTGAAAATAATTATTAAAATTAAAAATAAAAATTAATAAAATTAATTTTCAAATTGGTAAAAACGGGGCACCACCCTGAAATCAGGGACCAATAACCAGACCAAAATTAGTCTCAAAGAAGGGTTCACTTTAAATGTAAATATTTGTAAAATATTTACAATTAAAGGAACAGTGAAGGAAATGAATCCTAGCACTGGCCATCACAACCAGTAAATGCCACAAAACATATGCACAAAATAATCACAGAAAACTGCTATGTACAATATAATAGACTTTATTATTGTTAGCAAATTGATTAAATCAATAATACTTTCAATAAACACGGTTGTAGTCAAAGAAATAAGATGGCGGAGAGCAAAAATGGCGGTCACGCTCCCTTGGAGGGTGACGTCACGAGCTGTGTCCAAATTCCGGGGCTGCATCCTTCGAAGGACCTGGCCTTCGTGGACTCCGAAGGACCCGGCCTCCGGAGTCCACAAAGGCCGGTGGACTGTTTTCATAATATAAGATTCTTTAAATTCGGAGTCCCCTGAGAGTCCTTTGATGGCCGCATCAACCATTGTTAAATTGGACGGTCTAGCCTTCGGAGTATTTCCTGGTTGCGTCACCAGATGTTCCCACCCCTTACCGTTACGTCACGATTGATGCCACCCAGGCCCGCGAAAGAGAGTTGACTGAATGGATTTTATGGTTTTCTGAACGTCTAACATTTTGAAAGTGAAGGCTTTTAAGGCTTTACTTCCAACGGAATAATGCTAATTTATGCCGTATGCTAATGCATTACCAGCGACACGTATTTTAACTGAAAGTCCGCTGAAGTTACTACTTACATTTAAATGTCAAGTCTGCGCCACTTGACGTCGCCATTGTTCAGTTTTCCCTCTTCTTTTTCGGGACTGAGCAGCGGCGCGCAAAGGATCTTGGGATATGGGAGGCCGCAAAGGATAGTAGCGGTCCGTCCTCCAAAAAGCGGGAGAAGCAGGCTGCATTTGTGGGCTGCGTTTGAAGGAGCCTTCGAATTTGGACAGCCTTCGTGCAGCGTTGTGACGTAATTGGCCTTCAAATGCGCCCTTCGAGGGCTGCAGCCCCTGAATTTGGACACAGCTACAGAGTGTTCTGTTGAAAGGACTACAAAAATGGCCGAACAGGAAATGGGGAACTCATGTTCGTTCGACTAAAAAAATGGCCGGAAGTCACGCGTGGATACGAATTCAATAAGGACAATAGATTTTGCTGAATCATGTGTCTAGAATTCCAAAAATGGTGCACGTGAATACGTCACCTAAAGCTAGTCAAATGAACAAACGCGTGAGATTTGAACAACGGCAATGGTTACACCACCGTTGGCCTCGTGTGCACTTTGATTGCACATGAGAGGAATTTGTAGGGAAAGTGACCTACGGTCCAACAAAAGGTGGACGTACCACGAGGCGCCCGTCTCTGAAGTCATAAAGGGAGATATCACGAGACACACATATCTTATGTTACAGCGACGTCATCAACCATAAGTCTCCAACAGTTTGCCCATAAGATTACGTTTGCGCACGCGTAACCCCTAATGTGTGTTCATGTACTGTACATGTGGGTTAGTTAAAGAGAGGGAGAGAGAGAGACCAAGACAAAGACAAAGGGCCAACGCCCTTAGCGGCAGCTAGGCTAACACTCCCGCTCCACGGCGTGGAGGGGCTCAAATAAACTCCGTAATGAGCAAAAAGGGAAAGCAAACAACATGTTTTCCCACATAAAACAAATAGCAATAAATAGAGGGACACAGCTCACAAGCATACAATGCATGCTAACTTAGTATCTGCCCAGACACTAAATAAGCCTCACTTGTAGTCGTGTCTTCCTTAATCCAGCTCGCTTCCTCGGCGTTGATTAAAGGCGGTTGCAGTTTCTGCGTTAGCTGTTAACGGCAGGTTCAGACAGGACGCCGAAGCGCCGCGCTCGGAAATTCTCGCGCGAGCCACGGCCCTTCTGTTCACACCAGACATGGATTTCTCCGCTCCAGTCGGCAAACGGCTCTGCTCCTCAGCTGTTCTGTAGTCACACTTGGAGCTGTTTTTTCACCATAGGAAAGTAAATAACAACGCCATGTTTTCCTGACAACTGTAAATGTATGTCCACTTCATAGTAATGAGTAGTTTTCTGTCAATCAGGGTGTTTAATTATCGAAACTAGTTTTATTTTGAAATTTGTTTTATTTTTCCCCATCCTCCAACACCCATGTTGCCACGCGCATTTCGGACTGTCTGGCAGACATCTCATCTCAAGCTCAACCTCAGTAAAACTGAACTCCTCTTCATCCTGGGGAAAGACTGCCCTCACATGGACCTGGCAGTCACTGTCGAAAAAACGTCACAGTATCGCCTTCATCGACTGCAAAGAATCTGGGTGTTATCCTCGACAACGGACTTTCCTGCACCCCCAACATCACCGCGGTGGCCCGATCCTGCAGATTTGCCCTCTACAACATCCGCAGGATCCGGTCCTTCCTCACAAAGGAAGCAACGCAACTCCTGGTTCAATCGCTGGTCATCTCCCGCCTCGACTACTGCAACTCGCTCTTGGCTGGACCTTTGCAACGTATCCAGAACGCTGCAGCACGCCTCGTTTTCAATCTACCCAAATTCTCCCATGTGACCCCCCTCCTCCGTGACCTCCACTGGCTTCCTGTTGTGGCCCGCATCAGATTCAAGACCATGCTGCTGGCCTTCAATGCTGTCAACCGAACTGCACCTGTCTACCTCCAAACACTGGTCAGACCACACGCCCCATCACAAGCACTTCGCTCTACTACATTGGCCATCGGTGGAATGAACTCCCGACCAACGTCAGGACAGCAGAATCGCTCGCCATCTTTTGCAAAAGACTCAAGACTCAAGACTCACTTGTTCAGACTTCACCTCGACCCTGCATAGCCCCAACCGCCCCCCCACAAAAAACAAACAAACAAAAAAAAGTACTTATATGCACTTGTATGTTCCTACCTTCAGCACTTACATCATAGCACTTATCGGAGGTATCCTTGATGAATAAGCAACTACTTTGCTCTGACGAGGGCTTTAATATTGTTTCTATCCTTTCTACTTTATCAACAGAGATATGTTGTGGTTTCTTTCTGACAAATGTACATTATTGTAAGTCGCTTTGGACAAAAGCATCTGCTGAATGCCCTAAATGTAAATGTGAATTTAAAAAAATTGACCAGATTCTCTCATTGTTGCTTTGTTTGACTTCCTGCCCGGCTTGACACTTTCGGCCACGGCACGCAAAAAAAATAGACCAGACACCGAAACGATCGCTGCACGGCGCGCGCCGGCAGCGTAGCAGAGCGCCCTGGCGCTACCTATGTGAACGACACAATTCGTTAACATGGGCACCGAATCGAAAATGACTGGCTCCTGTCTGAACCTGGCATTAGACAGCGTAGTCGACGGGCAATAAGAAAACGGGCGGGCGTTTTCTGAGGAAAAATAAAAGTATCCTCCTTCTGCAGGCAGGTAAAAAAGGGTCTGGTTGCACAGCATCTTTTAAGGATCCAGAGCGTGTTCCGTGAACACGGCGCAGTTTTGGCTCGTCTGGTAAGATGAAAGACTGCGGCCTGGGCGGGAAAAATAAGTCCAGACATCTGTATGCTCCCTTAGAGTAATAGCCGACGCTTGTATTTATCTCCTCCGGTGTCGGCGGAAGTGATGCGTTCAGGTGCGTCCACAGAAAATAGGAGATGGGGGGTTTCCAACCTGGGGCTGTGACAAGCAGGCGCCACCTACGGGACATAAGGGTCGTTGCATTTTCCTTTGTTCACCAGGCTTTTATAGTGCAAGAAAGCCGCGTTTAAGCATTGAGCTGCACACGGGCCGATCCGACGTCAGAACCATGTGGACGGTCCCAACACCTTCAAAGGTTTTGTTGTGTTTGACTGTCTGAACTTTATTTTACTGTTTTACATCACAAATAACATCAGAAAATATAAACATATATATTATATTTGATCTATTATGGGAGGATTTCTGTTGTTTTCCACAGAGAATTAACTGAAGTAATTAATCTATTCATCCAAGTAGTTGCCAGTTATTTCTTCATGGATTGATGAATGAGTTATTGTTTCATGTGGAGTCATGAGCGACCTGAATCAGCTGATGTCTGTTGTTTTCATGCTTTAGTTTGTTTCTATGTGCAGTTTAAGTGTTGAATCTTCTTCTTCTTCTGTCTCTGCAGTAAACAGAGGGAGCAGTGGTGGTGTCAGCCGTTACAGGTTCATACCTGCATCAGACCCTGTGAGCTCATCAATATTCTCAATGACACTAATGTTTACATTTGTTTTGTTTATGTATCTTAAAAATACACAAAATAAAACTGTTCCACAGTCCGAACTTCAGTCACTGCCTCTGTAGTTCTCTGTCTCTGCCCGCAGGGGTCAGTCTGATGTGTTAACATGTGTTTGTGTTCTCTGTCTGTCCTCAGTGACGCTGCCTGATAACGGTTAGTGTGTTCAGGCATGTTGTGAGTCTTTAATCACACAGTAAACTCCATGTTGTGTTTGCTGACTGCAGCTTTGGTTATTATTCAGAATAATGTTCTGTCTGTTTCAGAGGACGATCGAACGCATGCTGATGACAAACACACAGTCACAGGTACAACCAGCCGACACAGTGATGCTATTAATATGAATGATCATCCATCAGATCAGTGAAGTGACTCCTGTCTCTCTGTTTTCTCCAGAGCTGGAAGAAATGCATTTTGGTAAGAGATCGATCTCTGCTGATCACTCTTTGATTTGTTGTGCTGTCATCAGTCTGTCAGTCTGTAATTAGTAGCAGTGGTTTGTTTGTTTTCACTCAGACAGACTGCAGACTTCAGAGATCAGAGCGTCCATGAGAACAGCTGATCCTCCTCAGCACTTTAATAACAGCTGATACTTCCTGTCAGTAACAAATACTCCACCACAGCATCTGTGTTCAGTGTTTTCTCTCGTCTCGGCTTTTTACTGAAATATTGATGATGTCATCACTTATTAAATGAAAACACATGACTTTGGCTTCAAGGAGAAAAGTCTCTTTCACAACTCAGTCAGCTCTCTGCTGCCCCCTGCTGGAAAACACTGACATCACTTTGTTTTTGTGTTGTGACTTCATGTCTCAATAACAAACTGTTGAATACTAAAACGTGGAAGATCGTTTAAATTTGAATCTCACTCAATCAATCTGCACATAAAAAGTGAGGAGGGTGCATTAAATGTGGACGTTTTATATCGTCCACACTCATCAATCTAATAATTGATCTGCTGATCCATCTGCTGATTGATCTGCTGCGTCCTGTTTAACTTCTGTGTGTCGTCAAGTCTGTTTAAAGGAAAGTTCAAGAGGACGTTTGTTTATATTTATTATTTTAATTCTGAACAGTCTGAATGTTTCCTTCTTTCAGATGAGGCCGACTCCGACATCACTGATGGGATCTACCTCGGTAACACACAGTTACTTACTGTACTTAGTTACTGTAGTTGTTACTAGAGTTAGTAACTGTACTTAGTTACTGTGGTTCATGAGTTAATTAACACTCTGAGTCTGTACACAGAGTGATGATGATGGAGCAGAAGTCGTCCTGAGTGACTCGAGGTTTAAAACTTCTCGGCTCATTGATGAATAAAATAAAATAATGAATTTAATAGAAATTAAGATTTATAAAATAAACACATGAGGAAACTGTTAATGAACATGTTAATAGAGTTTCATCAATGTTCATTATGAAGCCTTGTTAAAGTCTAATAAATACTGACACTTGATTTATTGATCCTTCCTTCTGGATATTAAAGATCCAGTAGATTAATAAACGAGTCGTCTTCTCTTCAGCTGGTTTCCGTAGGAGTTTCCGTCTGTGGAGGAGGACGTCCTACAGGAGGAGACGTCAGTCCTGCACCTCCTGCTCGCCCAACAGCAGCGCTCTGTCCACTCCCTACGAGGAGGTGTGTTTGTACCAGCGCCTCCCGCAGGAGAACCACCGCCTCATCGTCCTCGTCGGTGAGACACCATTACTGTTTGTGTCCCTGTACTCTCCTGTCTCTGTGTGTCAGTCTGTCCTGTGTCTGTCTTACAGTCTGCACAGAGCCTCATGTCTCTGTTTTGTGTCCGTCTAGGTGCTTCAGGTGTCGGAGTGAATGAACTGAGGAAGAGACTCATCAAACTGAACCCTTCCACCTTCCAGGGACCCGTACCTCGTACGTGTCCTCCACTGAACACATTTGTTTAAATAGGATGTAATCTACCATGTCAGACAGAGTCATCAGTGAATAATTACTCTGCTCTGATTGGCTGTCGCCCTGTTCCTCCAGACACCACTCGTCCAATCAGAGCAGGCGAGCAGACAGGAAGAGAGTACCACTTTGTGACCAAGGAGCTGTTTGAGTACATGGTGTGTAATCACAGGTGAGAGCATCGCCATCTTTGTTTACATGTTTTTGAAATGTATTTAATTGTTGTTATTATTTTATAGCCTGATATTTATCTGTTGATGTGTGTTCAGGTTTGTGGAGTACGGAGAGTATAAGGGTCACCTGTACGGGACGAGCACTGATGCTGTAGACGAGGTGTTAAAACGAGGACGGATGTGCATCGTCGACGTTGAACCACGAGTGAGTTACATTAAGAGTCGGTCAGAACCAACAGGATCTCTGCTGTGACCTAACCGCCAGGATCTTTATTTAGATTCTGATCATGTTTAATGCGTTGTGTTGTATACATGTAGTATACACTGAGTACTGTGTGTGTACATGTAGTATACACTGATTACTGTGTGTGTACATGTAGTATACACTGAGTACTGTGTGTACATGTAGTATACACTGATTACTGTGTGTGTACATGTAGTATACACTGAGTACTGTGTGTGTACATGTAGTATACACTGATTACTGTGTGTGTACATGTAGTATACACTGAGTACTGTGTGTACATGTAGTATACACTGATTACTGTGTGTGTACATGTAGTATACACTGAGTACTGTGTGTGTACATGTAGTATACACTGATTACTGTGTGTGTACATGTAGTATACACTGAGTACTGTGTGTACATGTAGTATACACTGAGTACTGCGTGTACATGTAGTATACACTGAGTACTCTGTGTACATGTAGTATACACTGAGTACTCTGTGTACATGTAGTATACACTGAGGATGACTCAAGGACACAAAGTGAAAGATAAGATCACTTCCAGTCTGTGCTCCGTTGGTTCCTGGTGAAGGTTGAACAGCTGCTCACTCTTTATCAAACAAACAGAACATTTGTTCGGGACTATTTTCAGCAGCGGATGAACACAGATCTGTTGTTCTCTCATCAGAGCATCCTGACGCTGCGGACAGGAAAACTGAAGCCCTACGTTATCTTCATCAAAGCTCCGAGTCCTGAGAGACTGAGACAGACAAGGAGAGACGCCCGGATCATCACCAGCTACAGTGTCAAAAGAGCCTTCACAGTAAGAACTGGACCATGTTTAAGTTGAGACAACAGCTCATCAGAACCATTTGAACAACTGTGGTTACCTTCTGTTTTATTTTCATGTATTTTTATCTTGATCTACGCTATTTCAGTTTCTACATGTTACAACAACTAAATGTCTCTCTGCGATCAATAAAGGATCATCTTATCTTATAAATCTGTAAAGTGACCCACAGAGAGATCACGTCCTGGTGTCTGTCCTCCTGCAGGAGGACGACCTGCTGGAGATGGAGGACTTGTCCCGGCTCATCGAGGCGAAGTACAAACAGTTCTTTGACAGCGTGTTGGTGAACGACGACCTGCAGGACGCCTGCATCACACTGTGCTCCATCATACAGGAGGTCCAGGACGAACCACAGTGGATCCCTGTGAGCTGGAGCCGGAACCAGGAGTGAGGAGGAGGAGGAGCAGGAGCAGGAGGAGGAGGAGGAGCAGGAGGAGGAGGAGGAGGAGGAGGAGCAGTAGGAGAAGGAGGAAGTAGAGGAGGAGAAGGAGCAGGAGCAGGAGTAGGAGTGACAGGGAGGAGGAGGAGCAGGTGCTGGAGGAGGAGGAGTGAGGAGGAGTAGCAGGAAGGAGGAGGTAGGGGAGGAGGAGGTGGTGGAGGAGAGATCACAGGATGTTGTAAGATGTCGTTATCCAGCTGTGTGTGAGACAGAACCAGGAGTTTGAGGTGTTTGTGTCTGGACCCAACAGAACCTCAACACATGAGACTGAAAACAAACAGGAGTTTGACTGTGTGTGTTTTACAGGAACATTTGTTCTGGTGCTGATATCAGACCTGGTGTGATTCTGTGTATAGTCTCTGTCAGGACACACTGGATCACATTTGTATTGTGTGATTGTGTGAATGAGTTGTGTTGTAATCAGAGGTCCACTCATTGATGATACAGAGTCTGTAGAGCTGCTCAGTGTCATCATACTGTTTAAATAAAGTTAGAATCTACAAAGCTTGGGTCCACTTTGAGCAGATGTCTTCACTGTGCTGCTGTCAGCTGCTCTGAACTGGACTCTGAACAACATGCTGATACTGTGAAGCACACTGATGACTGTTTATACGTTAATCATTAATATACATGTGGATTCATGGAAGTAGAAAATGTGCAAGTCTGTATTTTATTTATTTCTTCAGCAGAACATTAATCAGAAGTTTGAGAGTTTCACTGGATGTAACTGTAACTGTAACTGTCGGTGTCTCGGCCCGTCTCCAGAACATAATGTGAACAGTTGATGTTCCTGTGACCCAGAGACACGTCTGAGCACAGATCCAGTAACACCAGTGAATATCTGCCCTGCCTCCACCAGAACCGGCTATTGTTCTCAGGAAGTGGGACCATCTCTGATCAGTCCTGATGGTGCTGAATTACAATATTCAACCCAAACAATTGTAAAGGTGGTTCAGCAGAAACTAACATTCATCCTGGTGACTGGGTTGAATTCAAGCTGCAGTACCAGTCCCAACCAGCAGGTGGTATAGGTGCTGGGTCTGGACCACGATTCTTTGTAAATATTGTCTCTCTTTCTTTGTTATTTTGAGATATGACATCTTTAATTCAAAATGTCAGAGGAGTTGCAGAGAAGAACCTCTGCTAAATGTTTTTATTGTCAGAAAAACAAAATATAAATATATATACACTGTATGTAATTTATGTATAAATACATAAATATATACATGCTATCTTCTGCCTACTGGATCAACTGTATTTAATCTATTTAATAAAACTATTCAAGTGTAAATGACATCATTTTTTAATAAAGCACAATACATAAGGTTGAATCTAAACAGGTAGAATAAACGTGTTGGTGGAGTTTTAACTGAGCTGCTCACATTTATAGTCACAGAAGATTCAGAAGGAAAATATGAACATCTGGATGAAACATGTTTTTACTGTTCTGGTGTTATAATATTAATGTTGTGAACCCTTCACACGGGGCACCATTTGTAGTGCTTCATGCAACATTAATAGGGAGTTATGGGTTAAATTTGTCTATCAATAATAATGAATGATTATTAATTATGATTAATAATAAGATCCAAGTTACATTAGATCATCTCAGGGCACCACACTTGAAGAAGGAAAAAGAGCCAATTCACCATATCAGTCTCAGAAAAGATACTAAACTGTTTTTAAATCTGATTAATAATTAACTTAATAACTACAACCAAAATTACCATAACAGCTGTAACGGTTGAAGGTTTGTGGATCCTTGACAGAGTCGAGGTTGGCAACATTCACTCTTGTACAATATTAAATAGACAGAAGGTTCAAAAGTCTTTTATTTAACACTAAGATGAAAATACACAATCTAACTAACATGTACTATATACAGGTGTGTGTGTGTGTGTGTGTGTGTGTGTGTGTGTGTGTGTGTGTGTGTGTGTGCGTGTGTGTGTGTGATGTGATGTCAGTTTCAGTCTTTGTATGCAACTAACCATCTTCTATAAACTGTGTGAAGCATCATCCAACTAACATCAAAATTAGCAATGCTGTTCTTCCTGTGCAAAGTCTGCTAAAAGACAGCAGATGGAGGAAACTGGTCACTCCTTTCCTTTGCAAGGATAGCAGCTCTGTGCTACTTACTCCATGTTCCTCAGATTGTGGAGTTAGCTGGCAAGCTTTGCGTTGCAGCTGCTGGTGCTAACTGATCTGGAATACTAGCAGGACCTCATGTCGCTGCAGTGAGGAGAAGTTCTTTGGACCTGCTGGAACTGCAGCTTGCAGCTCTCAGCAGCTGTTAGGCCCAGAAGAGTCCAGGAGAAGAGAACTTGAAGGCAGGCAGCCCCGTGGGGAGAGAGGCGGAGAAGAGAGAGAACAAAGGAAGGAGCTGGAGTTTTGACTATCTGGTCAGAGGGGGTCTGTCACCCTGACCAATAGTAGCTCAAGGCTGAATTTGCACATAGGTGTGAAGACTGGGGAATTCTGGGAAACTGAGTTCGGCTCAGAGTCCATTTTGAAATCCACAGTGAACGACTTCATCTGTGGGTCCCAACATCAATAATAATAATAATAATACAGGATTTATAGTGTTTTTTGGAGTGTCAAAATACATCTAATAAATTATGATTGTGATTTTATAATCCAACAATAAAAAGTTAAATATACATTTACTGAATCATTTTTACATTGAAGTATAATTACTGTAGTTACAAGTGTGTGTGTGTGTGTGTTCTAATAGGATTCCTCGTGCTGACCTGGTTTCTGTGTGTCGAGGTTTGACCTTTGATCTGTTAACCTGAGACAGAACAGACACACCTGCTCAGAGTCAACAGGTGAGACTCAGTGATGTCATCAGAGACCACGATGAACCTTTATAGAGCCACTGCAGTACTGTTTGTACATGTAGTATACACTGAGTACTGTTTGTACATGTAGTATACACTGAGTACTGTGTGTGCAAAGTACTGGAATGATGTCACTGTGATGTCACTAGAGTCTCTCCAGACACACTGAACACTGATTGGACGCTGATCAGTTATCAGCTTCATGGCTGCTCTGGATCAGATGACATCACAGCTGATCAGCCAACCACTAAGCTCCCAGAGCTGCCAGGGCTCAGCGCCTGACCCACCTGCTGCCCTAAACCCCGGGACCAGTCTCAATCTGATGATGAGCCCCCCCCCTCCTGCTTCCAGCAGAGGTCATTAATCCACCTGTAGAGATTAAAGGAGTGAAGAGGAGGAGGCTGAGGCTCAGTATTGAGACTCACCCTAAGACCCTGCGTCTCCTCCAGCTGGATCGGATCAGAGCCACACTGATTGTCTGTTTCCTCTGCAGACGGCTCGGCTCAGCTGCACCGGTGAGTTTTGAAACACACCTTTAGAATGAGTTCAGGTAGAACAGACTTTAAAATGTAGGTGATCGTCTAACGAGCCTCGTCTGTGTGTGTGTGTGTGTGTGGCTGTGTGTGCGTGTGTGTGTGTGTGTGTGTGTGTGTGTGTGGCTGTGTGTGTGTGTGGCTGTGTGTGTGTGTCTGTGTCTGTGTGTGTGTGTGTGTGTGACTGTGTGTGTGTGTGGCTGTGTGTGTGTGTCTGTGTCTGTGTGTGTGTGTCTGTGTGTGTGTGTGTGTCTGTGTCTGTGTGTGTGTGTCTGTGTGTGCGTGTGTGTGTGTGTGTGGCTGTGTGTGTGTGTGTCTGTGTCTGTGTGTGTGTGTCTGTGTCTGTGTGTGTGTGTGTCTGTGTGTGTGTCTGTGTGTATGAAGGTATATCAATGTCAAAACAACCAGAGAGATGCGCAGCAACGGGTGTGTGCACGCATGAGAATTTTGTTATGCGTGCGTGCGTGCGTGCGTTGTTACGTGCAGACTGTATTTCACGCGTAACAAGAAGCTGCGTGCGTACGAAGCAGCGTGCGCACGTCTGTCTGTCACTGTTTGACAAATGTTGTCACGCGTTCACACACGCGTGCGGTCGCAGTTTCTGATGTGCGACCGGAAGTTGATTTGCACCGTGCGCAACACACCGCGTACGTGAACGCCTCGCGTGGTTGTTCTGTGTTCCATGTTCATACAGTAGAACTGCTGGGACCGCTGGAGAGGTGCGTTAGGTTTGTGCACCTGAACAGCTGCAACACACTCCCAGGACTTTTGTTGGGAGGGGCGGGGGAAGCACGCACTTTTATCAATGATCCACCGTCCTGGTCCCACTGAGGACTCGAGCAGCAGCGTTTTTTATACATACATATATATATATATATATATATAACAAAAAAAACACTTCTCCTCCTTCTCATTCTTCTTTTGAGATGCTGGCAGCAGTGTGTGGCTCACTGCTGCCTCCCCTGGTTGACGACACTTCAATAAAATGAAAAGGCCGACTACGCGAGGCGTTCACGTACGCGGTGTGTTGCGCACGGTGCAGATCAACTTCCGGTCGCACATCAGAAACTGCGACCGCACGCGTGTGTGAACGCGTGACATAGTTTGCGCACGTCATTTCCGCCTACATGTGAGCGTGTGACAAAAATGTTCAATTATCTTCATGCGTGCGTGCGTACGTGCGTTCGCATAAAAACGCATGAATGTTACACGTAGTCACTACGCGTAGTGTGATTACCGGCGTGCAGCAGTCATACGCGTGAACGTGCGTGTGAACGGGGGACCATTATAAGTCAATGAGGAAACTACATTACACGTCAGGCGCTGCTTGCTGCGCAGGCGTCAAAGCACGCGCGTGTGACACGTTCAGTTGATAGGTGCGCACGCATTATGACACGATTCTACCGCCATACTGTGTGTGTGTGTGTGTGTGTGTTTGTGTCTGTGTGTGTGTCTGTGTGTGTGTGTGTATGGCGGTAGAATCGTGTCATAATGCGTGCGCACCTGACATGTAATGTAGTTTCCTCATTGACTTATAATGGTCCCCCGTTCACACGCACGTTCACGCGTATGACTGCTGCACGCCGGTAATCACACTACGCGTAGTGACTACGTGTAACATTCATGCGTTTTTATGCTAACGCACGCATTAACGCTCGCATGAAGATAATAGAACATTTTTGTCACACGCTCACATGTAGGCGGAAATGACGTGCGCAAACTATGTCACGCGTAACAAGATGCTGCGTGCGTACGAAGCAGCGTGCGCACGTCTGTCTGTCACTGTTTGACAAATGTTGTCACGCGTTCACACACGTGTGCGGTCGCAGTTTCTGATGTGCGACCGGAAGTTGATCTGCACCGTGCGCAACACACCGCGTACGTGAACGCCTCGCGTAGTCGGCCTTTTCATTTTATTGAAGTGTCGTCAACCAGGGGAGGCAGCAGTGAGCCAGACACTGCTGCCAGAATTATAAAAGAAGAATGAGAAGGAGGAGAAGTGTTTTTTTTGTTATATATATATATATATATATATATACATGTATGTATAAAAAACGCTGCTGCTCGAGTCCTCGGTGGGACCAGGACGGTGGATCATTGATAAAAGTGCGTGCTTCCCCCGCCCCTCCCAACAAAAGTCCTGGGAGTGTGTTGCAGCTGTTCAGGTGCACAAACCTAACGCACCTCTCCAGCGGTCCCAGCAGTTCTACTGTATGAACATGGAACACAGAACAACCACGCGAGGCGTCCAAGTACGCGGTGTGTTGCGCACGGTGCAAATCAACTTCCGGTCGCACATCAGAAACTGCGACCGCACGCGTGTGTGAACGCGTGACAACATTTGTCAAACAGTGACAGACAGACGTGCGCACGCTGCTTCGTACGCACGCAGCTTCTTGTTACGCGTGAAATACAGTCTGCACGTAACAACGCACGCACGCACGCACGCATAACAAAATTCTCATGCGTGCACACACCCGTTGCTGCGCATCTCTCTGGTTGTTTTGACATTGATATACCTTCATACTGTGTGTGTGTGTGTGTGTGTGGCTGTGTGTGTGTGTGTGTGTGTGTGTGTGGCTGTGTGTGTGTGTGTGTGTGTCTGTGTGTCTGTGTGTGTGTGGTTGTGTGTGTGTGTGTGTGTGTGTGTGCGCGTGTGTCTGTGTCTGTGTGTGTGGCTGTGTGTGTGTGTGTGTGTGTCTGTGTGTCTGTGTGTGTGTGGTTGTGTGTGTGTGTGTGTGTGTGTGTGTGTGTGTGTGTTTGTGTCTGTGTGTGTGTGTGTGGTTGTGTGTGTCTGTGTGTGTGTCTGTGTGTGTGTGGTTGTGTGTGTGTGTGTGTGTGTGTGTGTGTGTGTGTGTGTGTGTGTGTTTGTGTCTGTGTGTGTGTGTGTGTGTTTGTGTCTGTGTGTGTGTGTGTGTGTGTGTGGTTGTGTGTGTCTGTGTGTGTGTGTGTGTGTGTGTGTGTGTGTGTGTGTGTGGTTGTGTGTGTGTGTTTGTGTCTGTGTGTGTGTCCGTGTGTGTGTCTGTGTGTCTGTGTGTGTGTGTGGTTGTGTGTGTGTGTGTGTGTGTGTGTCTGTGTGTGTGGTTGTGTGTGTGTGTGTGTGTCTGTGTGTGTGTGTGTGTGGTTGTGTGTGGTTGTGTGTGTCTGTGTGTGTGTGTGTGTGTGTGTGTGTGTGTGTGTGTGTGTGTGGTTGTGTGTGTGTTTGTGTCTGTGTGTGTGTCTGTGTGTGTGTGTGTGTGTGTGTGTGTTTGTGTCTGTGTGTGTGTGTCTGTGTGTGTGTGTGTGTGTGTGTGTCTGTGTGTGTGTCTGTGTGTGTGTGTGTATGGCGGTAGAATCGTGTCATAATGCGTGCGCACCTATCAACTGAACGTGTCACACGCGCGCGCTTTGACGCCTGTGCAGCGAGCAGCGCCTGACGTGTAATGTAGTTTCCCCATTGACTTATAATGGTCCCCCGTTCACACGCACGTTCACGCGTATGACTGCTGCACGCCGGTAATCACACGACGCGTAGTGACTACGTGTAACATTCATGCGTTTTTATGCGAACGCACGCATTAACGCTCGCATGAAGATAATTGAACATTTTTGTCACACGCTCACATGTAGGCGGAAATGACGTGCGCAAACTATGTCACGCGTAACAAGATGCTGCGTGCGTATGAAGCAGCGTGCGCACGTCTGTCTGTCACTGTTTGACAAATGTTGTCACGCGTTCACACACGCGTGCGGTCGCAGTTTCTGATGTGCGACCGGAAGTTGATCTGCACCGTGCGCAACACACCGCGTACTTAGACGCCTCGCGTAGTCGGCCTTTTCATTTTAGTCTTTACCTCTGAATCAGTCCAACAGCAACAAATCCTCAACAAAAGCCACATGTCCAAATGTATCAGGAGGTTCTGATGATCAGAAACTCTCCAAACTGAGCAGCTGCTGTCAAAACAAGATCACATGGAACCGGTCCGATGAAATAACAAGGTAAACGTGTTCGTACAGAAGATTCTGCTCTGACATCGTTTAGCTGTGTCTGTCTGAGTGTGGACACAAACAACAGGGTGAGGTGGAGGCAGGTGGAGGCAGGTGGAGGCTGGGCAGGTGGAGGCTGGGCGGGTGGAGACTGGTGGAGACTGGTGGAGGCAGGTGGAGGCTGGTAGAGGCTGGGCAGGTGGAGACTGGTGGAGGCAGGTGGAGGCAGGTAGAGGCTGGGTAGGTGGAGACTGGTGGAGGCAGGTGGAGGCAGGTAGAGGCTGGGTAGGTGGAGACTGGTGGAGGCAGGTGGAGGCTGGGCGGGTGGAGGCAGGTGGAGGCTGGGCGGGTGGAGACTGGTGGAGACTGGTGGAGGCAGGTGGAGGCTGGGCGGGTGGAGGCAGGTGGAGACTGGTGGAGGCAGGTGGAGGCTGGGCGGGTGGAGACTGGTGGAGACTGGTGGAGGCAGGTGGAGGCTGGGCGGGTGGAGGCAGGTGGAGGCTGGTGGAGGCTGGGCGGGTGGAGGCAGGTGGAGACTGGTGGAGACTGGGCAGGTGGAGGCTGGTGGAGGCTGGGCGGGTGGAAGCTGGTGGAGGCTGGTGGAGGCTGGTGGAGGCTGGGCGGGTGGAGGCTAGTGGAGGCTGGTGGAGGCTGGGTGGGTGGAGGCAGGTGGAGGCTGGTGGAGGCTGGTGGAGGCTGGGCGGGTGGAGGCTGGTGGAGGCTGGTGGAGGCTGGGTGGGTGGAGGCAGGTGGAGGCTGGTGGAGGCTGGTGGAGGCTGGGCGGGTGGAGGGAGGTGGAGGCTGGTGGAGGCAGGTGGAGGCTAGTGGAGGCAGGTGGAGGCTGGTAGAGGCTGGGCAGGTGGAGGCTGGTGGAGGCAGGTAGAGGCTGGGCGGGTGGAGGGAGGTGGAGGCTGGTGGAGGCAGGTGGAGGCTGGGCGGGTGGAGGCAGGTGGAGGCTAGTGGAGGCAGGTGGAGGCTAGTGGAGGCAGGTGGAGGCTGGGCGGGTGGAGGCTGGGCGGGTGGAGGCAGGTGGAGGCTGGTGGAGGCTGGGCGGGTGGAGGCTGGTGGAGGCTGGTGGAGGCTGGGCGGGTGGAGGCAGGTGGAGGCTGGTAGAGGCTGGGCAGGTGGAGGCTGGTGGAGGCAGGTGGAGGCTGGGCGGGTGGAGGCAGGTGGAGGCTGGTGGAGGCAGGTGGAGACTGAATGTTGATATGGAGAGAGACAGGTGATGCACAGAGATGACTGAAACATGTGACTATCAAATGACTTCCTGTCTGCCTCCATCAGATGTCTGTTGTCATGGTTACAGTAATAAACATGTCAGGTGGAGCTGGTTAGAAACAGGAAGTGAACGGTGGTGTTTAAGGTGGTGTTAGCTCAGCATGCTAACACTGTTAGCTCAGCAGCTGCAGTGAAGATCTCAGATTAATAAAATAAATAACTTCAGTCTGTGATCTCGGGCAGAACAGCTGTTTGGAGACATCTGACGTTGTCTCGTTGTTTTTTTGTCCCCAGCTTCTTCAGCTGGGATGGTTCTGGTGCTGTTGCTCTGATGTAACGTTCTGGTTCTGTTGGTCTGCAGTTCCCATCCTGACATCCTGTGTTTCTGTGGACAGGAAGTTGTTCTCTGAATCCAGACCAGTAGGACTCACAGGCTGCGTCTCAATTCAGGGGCTGCAGCCCTCGAAGGGCGCGTTTAAAGGCCAATCACGTGACAACGCTGCGTGAAGGCCATCCAAATTGGAAGGCTCCTTCAAATGCAGCCTGGCCTTCCCTCTTTTCGGAGGACGCACCGCTACTATCATTCGCGGCCTCCCATATCCCAAGATCCTTTGCGCACCGCTGCTCAGTCCCGAAACAGAAGAGGAAGCAAGAGAAAATGGGGACATCAAGTGGCGCAGACATGACATTCAAATTTAAGTGATGGGTTTATACTCGGTTTATACTCTTTTACTATTTGAACATCCAACGTCAGATATGTTAAATTTCAAGGGACTATAAAACCTCCAGATGTTAACTTTCAGTTAAAATACGTGACGCTGGTGATGCTGTGGTAAATATAGTTGTTATTCTGTAATGTACACACACACATGAATGTACACGTTTGATAGATTTGAACCAAAGCAGACTTTAATGCATGAACATCTGGTGACGCAACCAGGAAATACTCCGAAGGCTAGACCGTCCCATTTAACAACGGTGGACGAGGCCTTCAAGGTCTCTCCGAAGGACCCGGCCTTCGTGGGCCGCAAAGGCCGCGTCCCTGAAGGATGCAGCCCCTGAATTTGGACACAGCCACACTCTTCCTGTCCTCCTGTCCGCCTGTCCTCAGAGCTCAACCTGATCCAATTATCTCAAACAGCATCACCACCTGCATCCTCGTTAACCTTTAATCAACTGACCTAAATAAAAGCTCTCCGTCTCACTGAGAGATCCTCCTGATGGACTTCACTCATGTTTTGATCTGTTCCAGAGAAGATGCCGACGGTGAAGAGCAAGAAGAAGAAGATGAAGAAGGAGGTGAACGATGGAGAGGAGCAGGGAGAAGGTGAGACCGTCTGTTCTGTTCTGTTCTGTTCTGTTCTGCTCTGTTCTACTGAACTCTCTGTGTTCTCCTCAGTGGGTCTGGAGGTGGAGATGGAGGAGCTCACCAGCAGGGGTCACTGTGACAGCAGAGACCCGCTGACCCCAGAGCCGCAGGATCCAGCACCACAGAAGAAGAAGAAGAAGAAGAAGGCTCTGACTATCGGTAGAACAACTGTTGATGTTAACTGCTCCACTGGAGATCAGAGACCTCCTGACCTGAGCTCTCAGATGCACTCGGACCTGCAGGGACATCTGCATTAGAAACAAACTGGGACACAGACTGAACCAGACTGAACCAGACTGACGGTGGATTAGAGTCCACTTTCTATGAATGTGTCTGTGAAAACAGGTTGAGATGCTCAGTCTGAGGAGTCTCCCTCAGAGACGTTGTTGGTTTATATTCTTGTTTTAAAGCTGCAGGTGAAATAAAGAAGCTGAGTGTCTGCAGGCAGGGAGGTTAATGAGCAACACATCCTCATTATATCACTGATCACTGAACAACACAACACAAGTCTTCTTACAAGCTGCTCAGCTTCAATAACTCACTCATGAAGTTAGAAAAATGAGGCAAAAGAAGAAAATGGAGAAAAAAGAACGGCCGGAGCACCGGGCTGCATTCTGAGAAAAAACCTTTTAAGATTAGTTTATTTAGATATTATGCAGAGAAGATAAACTGAGATGGTGTTAGTTTGTGTGTTGAGTTTATTGTTTATTATTATGTCCTGTTATAAAACAGATTTTATTCAGAAAGACGACTGTTAACACGTCTGATAATAAACCTGTGATGGTTCCTGTCAGACCAGGACACAGAGAACGCCGAACTTCCCAACGGCAACATGGACGAAGCCCTGATGGACGGAGAGGAGACGACTGTGGCTGTGACCAGGAAGACCAAGAGGAAGAGGTGAGTACAGCATCATCATCACCATCATCACCATCACCATCACCATCATCATCATCACCATCACCATCATCATCATCACCATCATCACCATCACCATCACCATCATCATCATCATCACCATCACCATCATCACCATCATCACCATCACCATCATCATCATCATCATCACCATCATCATCACCATCATCATTATCATCATCACCATCACCATCACCATCATCACCATCATCATCATCATCATCACCATCATCATCACCATCATCATCATCATCATCATCATCACCATCATCGCCATCATCATCATCATCACCATCATCACCATCATCATCATCATCACCATCACCATCATCATCACCATCACCATCACCATCATCGCCATCATCATCATCATCATCACCATCATCACCATCATCATCATCACCATCATCATCATCACCAGCATCACCATCATCATCATCATCACCATCATCATCACCATCACCACCATCATCATCATCACCATCATCACCATCACCACCATCATCACCATCGCCATCATCGCCATCACCATCATCATCACCATCACCATCATCGCCATCATCATCACCATCATCATCACCATCATCACCATCATCACCATCACCATCATCACCATCACCATCATCACCATCATCACCATCACCATCATCGCCATCACCATCATCATCACCATCACCATCATCACCATCATCACCATCACCATCATCGCCATCACCATCATCGCCATCATCATCACCATCATCATCACCATCATCACCATCATCACTATCACCATCATCATCATCATCATCATCACCATCGCCATCATCATCACCATCATCACCATCATCACCATCACCATCACCATCATCGCCATCACCATCATCATCATCATCACCATCATCATCACCATCATCGCCATCATCATCACCATCATCACCATCATCATCATCATCACCATCACAATCACCATCATCGCCATCATCATCACCATCATCACCATCATCACCATCATCATCACATCACCATCATCACCATCATCATCACATCACCATCATCGCCATCACCATCACCATCATCACCATCATCATCACCATCACCATCATCATCACCATCATCATCACCATACTCACTGCAGTGTTTGATCAACGCTGACCTGATGATGGAGTCGTCCTGAAGGGGAACATGAATCACATCTAATAGTTGAAACGTTTTAATAATGAATTAATATGAATTATTAATGAATTAATATTGTCACCAAGCCAGAACAAGAATAAAAGTTACTTTTGATGAAATCCTGTTTGTGATGTCATCTGTCAGGAAGGTGAAGGCGACGGAGCACAGCAGCAACGACCTGGGAGCTGAAGACGATGACATCATCACAGACGCCCAGTCCCCCATCCCCCAGCATTCCCTGTTCTCCGCTCCACACGGACACAGTCAGCCGGTCGGGAAGGTCTTCGTGGAGAGAAACAGTGAGTCTGATTTAAGGATGAGTCGGTAACACAGCAGCAGAGAACACATACACATTTACTACTGAAGGTCTGAAGTAAACAACAGCTTCACAGCCGTCAGAACCAGAACAGTTCAGATAAAACACTACAGGATCAAACTTGACTCTACATGAACTCCTGTGATCATGCAGGACGTTTCCAGGCAGAGCGAGTCGATCATCTGAGACACTCTGAGCCGATGGATGACTACATGGACCCCCGACAGATCTGGACCACCAGAGACGTCGCCATGAGGGTCCACAGTGGCTTCAGGTGTGCACACACACGTTACACGTTACACACATTACATACTTTACACACAACCACAACACACACACTTGTTTCGATTACTGAGAATGGCCTTGACTCGCCTTCACTTTAAGGAGCAGGTTAGTAACCCTCACTACGAGGGCAGAGGTCCTGTTCACACCTGTATCACCGTCCATCCTCAGTGATCCGATCAGTGTTCAGCTCTCAGTCAGTCAGTTCACAGCTACATCAACCTGTGATGTGATGTCACTTCCTGCTCTGTATGAAACAAACCCGTCCATCACTGAGACAAACAGACTCCATGTTTCTACTCAAAGACAGAAAGAAGTTCATGTAGAACATTTGCTGAATTTACAAGAAGGAACAAATCAGTCAGAATCAGTCAGAGACAGAGTTTCACACAGTTTATAAAGTGTCTCCAACTCAACAACTCACTAAACTGACACATTTGTTAAGGGAGTCTTGGGACAAAGAAGTAGCCTATACTGGTTACTGTTTAGTGTATTTGTAAAATGTGACATGTTTAGATCAATAAAATGTTTCTTCTTTCATAAATTGAGTGTAAATGGTGAAATCAGTGTAAACAGTGTGTTCAAACAGCTGCTAAATGTTGGCAGGTGAGACTTTAGCACTTTAGACACAGAAGCAGACAGGCAAACAACTTACTGTTTTCATTTAAAGGAACTTGGGGCAGGATTTGTGAAAAAATGAACATGCATTTTAAATTATTTAATGTGAATGAGTGATGAAGCGTTCAAAACCAAAAAGAATGAGCCCACCCACGTATATCTCCATTGCCTTGAACAGGCTGTGTGCTGCATGATGTGCTGCAATTCGGGGTCCGAATTTCCCACGCACTCTTGCGGACGTGACTTCCGATGACGCTGAATGCGCGTCCTTGGATACGGAAGAAGACAAGCACGGTGGACCCAAACTAGTGTTTGGGTAGTAATGGAGTCTGCTACGGCCAGCAAACGACCCACCACCACACAAAGTCCACTAAAAAGTCATACTAAGAAGAAAACAAAGGTTTTATCAGCAGCATGTCGTGAGTCGAAACGAAATTATGACCAAAGCCGGGCTGGCACCCAAATACACATTGGATACGCGTTCGACTCATGGAGGCAGCTCCAACTTGAATTGGGACTGAAAACAGATGCTGACATGGCTCATTTCCTAGTAACCAGGTAAGAAAACATTACAGGTCATGTTTAGAGCTTGATTTGAAAATCATATGAGATCACGAGGACTCGGAGTGACCTAACGTGCAAAGTAGCGTTAGCTGCAAACATGTAACTAAGTCCACCGCTGTGTAACACTGAATAGTTACAGACTGCGCATTTTCCACAGTCATTTAGTCTGAAACCGAAGAGTTAGAAATATGTCCCTTTATATACGGGATCGAAAGCCCAACCTGTTATCCGGGAGGTGACGTTAGCAGCTGGATGTAGCCACAGGCTAACGGTTTGTTTGTGTCTGTGTAGTAACAATAGCCGCCCACACACAGCAATCCCGTATCAGAGACGATATTTCTGTCCCTCACTATGCCGTCTTTGCTTTCGCCTGTGCCTTTCAGACTGCATGAACCGTAACGGTAAATCGCTGTGCTTGTGTGTCGCGACACACAGCGAGCCGGCTTCCCTGCTGCTTCGTGTGTGTAGGGGATAAGGCATCAGCTGCACTGCTGTAAAGAGTTCATGCGTGCTCTCGTGCCGGCTTGGTTGATGGCTGCAGTTACCCTAACAGCCGCAAAGGCCGTCGTGTCACTATTGAGTCTTATTTCTTTGTACTACCCCAAGTTCCTTTAATGCTGAATTTACAAGAAGGAAACAATGATTCAGAATCTGTCAGAGACAGAGTTTCACAACGGTTATAAAGTTTGTTTTAACTCAACAACTCTTAAAATCATCACATTTGTTAAGGGAGTCTGGTGATGTTGTGGTGACGTGTTCACAGACAGCTGCTGACATCAGCAGGTTACTACAGGTTCACCTGGTGATTATTTAATGTGTGTATGTTTGGCTGCTGGATTGCTCCAAACTGTGGCACCTCAGCCAATCAGAAGCCAGTATCTGTAATAATGATGTAATAACCTCTGATCTGTGCTGTGTTTCCTGTCGTCTGCAGGGTGATTGGTCTGTTCTCTCATGGTTTCCTGGCTGGTTACGCCGTGTGGAACATCATCGTTGTGTACGTGTTGGCAGGTGAACAGATGACCACGCTGCCCAACCTGCTGCAGCAGTATCACCTG